>NC_083601.1:46663587-46963766 GCF_029168945.1 Cannabis sativa
CATCCCGAGAAAAATGTTCATTCTTACTCAGTAATTTAATATTAAGTACAATATATGTATGTACATATAAATTTAACATCCAGTAAATTTATAAAAATATGCGCAATTACTATTAAAATCACACATTCATTTTTTTATACAATTTCTTTTATATATATAATTATATAATTCTTTTTTAAAATGGAGAATATATATTTTTTTTGTTTATGATTATGATTATTATTATTATTTTCTGTAAGGTTGTTTATTATTATCTTCTTTTTTTCTTTGTTTAAATTATTATCTTGAAAGCATCTTTTGTGATCACTACTTTAAAGTCTCTCTTTGATATATAATTTGTTTGTAGTAAATATATTTAAATATAAATGGAATAAGGGCCTACATAATTGGTTTGATAAAATGATCATTGAAATGGAATGATATTTCTTACCTAAAATATTATTCCATTATTGGTTTGAAAAAGTGACATGCAATATAGAGGGTGAGAGGAAGAACGAAGAAGTAGTATATAATATTTCTTAAATAATAATAATAAAATTATTTATTTATTTATTTTTTTAATTTTAAAAAAATTCGACCCATAATCTGAAAATATATTATCTATTCGCAGCACTAAGCAAAGGCTTTCCTTTCTCTTTCGTTTGTGCTAATAATTGGCGAAGAAGAAGAACCCAAAGGGGCCAGGCCAGGCCACCCCATCAGAATCGCTACGCCAGAAGGTGGTGGGGTGGTTGCTTCATTCAACCATTTTCTGACCCCCAAAGGGGACTACTCTCTCCTTCCTCACGGGTTAGCTTTCCTTTCATTTTCTTCCTCAAATCTTCATTATTACCCTTTTATATTTTTTCTCCTTTTCTTTTTATGTTTATACCCATTATGAAAAGTATGGTTTTTTGGGGTTCTTTCTTAATTTTCAGAGGTGGGTTCTGTGGTATTTCTTTCCTGGAATCGATTTTCCGTTGGCTTGGATGATTTGGGTTCTTCCGGAAAATCTTCGTCTCGACTTTTTAGATCTGCAATAGCTTTATTAATCTTCCATATATTGCAGTGCAGGCATGGGGTAAGTATTCAGATTCTCATTTCGTATTCAATAAGTTTCATCAGGTTTTGGCTTCTGAATGGATTCAAATCCTCTCTTGATTAACTTTGGTAGGTTATTGAATAGGTGATAGATAGGAAAAGAGAGGATTTAGATGTTTTCTTATAATCTATTCCTAATCTTGAATTTAGAATCTCTGCTAGATAGAAGAATTTGATGTTATGTAACTTAAAGACCATTATCATAACAAAGGTGTTTGTGTTTTTCTTGTTATTGATTTGGTTTAGAAAACTATATGATGGTGATTTGTTTTATGTGATTAATAACAGAACCAACTATCTTTGTAACAGAGCAGTGGTTGTCTAGCTTGCCATACGAAACCGAAACCAGTTAGTGTGGATGAGCAGCCACCAAAAAGATTATCACATCGACGGTCATCAAGGAAACCAAGTCACTCAGAGGATTTTTGGACCACTAGCACATTTGATATGGACAATAGTGCAGTTCAATCGCAGGGAAGCATCTCATCAATTAGCACAAATAACCAAGCGCTTGATCCCAATGGTGTTGCTCTTAATGCTAACCCAAATGAGTTTGTAAATCATGGTAAGTTATTGCAATTGCAGCTTTCGAATTTTCGATGACTTTGCTAGTTTGGCATTTCCTATGTATCTTCGTTTGGACTTTGAAAAGCTGTTAGTTACTAGTTTAATTTTCCATTTCCCAGTTTTCCCATGCTATTATTTTACTAGTTTTGGTTTGTTTATATGTGGAAACATATTAAAGATGTTAATTGGGATTTTATTTGCAGGTCTTCTTCTATGGAACCAATCTAGGCAGCGTTGGATAGGGAATAAAAAGCCCGATAACCGGCCACCACAGCGAGATCCCAAATTAAGGTTCGATTTTATTGTTTTTACAATTTTAAGAATTACTCACATCCAACCCTATATCTGCTTACTTGTAACTCTCTTAATATTTTTTATGATCAGTTTTGTTTTTGCGGCATCTAGAGTGTGTTTAAAAGTGAAAACATCTGTTTAAATTATGGAAATGGAATTGTCTAAAAGTATATAGTTCGTTATAATGAGGAGGATAAAAAAAGAAGAAAAAACCATCATTAAACAACTAACAACTTGGATAACTTTGTTTGTATAACTAACTTGGATAAAGTCACTTTATCACAGTTGGTATGTATATTAATTCAATTCAAGGTAGCAATACTTGTAGTCATTAGGAGTTAAATTGTTCATGGAACACTTTTGTGTGTTTTGTCAGCACTCATTCTGTCTGCATGGTTCTATCATTATTATGGCTTTGCAGTTGGAACGCAACTTATGAAAGTTTACTCGGGAGCAACAAGCCTTTCCCGCAGCCAATCCCTCTTGCTGTAAGTTTTGACCTTTTACCAAGTCTTTTTGATTCTCTAACCATTATTTAAAGGTTTGGCTAAAAAGTCTACTAAGCTTGCCGGGTTTGAAAATGATCAGGAAATGGTAGATTTTCTTGTGGACATTTGGGAGCAAGAGGGAATGTACGATTGAGCGGAGCATAATAGCTGCGTGGTTAGCCATTTCAGAACTCATCTAAGCTTTGGGTACCATTATTTTTTTCCCTGCTTCCATAGCAAATAGGTGAAGAAGAAACAAAAACCGCAGCTTGTACATCAACAACCTTAAATGATAAAAACATTTGTTTGGTTCTCAAAATTCTCCCCATCTTCATTGTGCCCTTTGTATTGAATTTGAACTAATTCTCAATCTTTGCTTAGATTTTGCGAAAGTTGATAGGTTTTGGTTTGGTTCTCTATCTATGTTTCTGGGGTCCTCAAGATATGGAAGATACGAACATTTTGTATAATGGCTTCACATGCTTGTTATTATTATTATTCTTGTTTTCTAATGACCATATTGATTTATCATGATTTGTTCGGACCAGCACCATGTTCTTACCTCTTCAAGTCAACATTGTCTTGCCCAAACACGTTTTTGACTTCTCAGCAATAGCAACTAGGAAAATTATGCTATCTTAACTTTGGACATCCATATCATGTGTAAAGTATATTTATATATTTATTTTATTCTTGAGATAGTGCATCTCCATTTTTGAAGTTAGACAAAACTAGGGAAAATCATATGAAAATCATACAAGACCAATAAGCCAACTCTATAAGATTATTCTCTCTTTATTTGTTAATACTGGATAAGGGAAGAAAAGAACAAGAATAATAAGATAAAGGAAAGAAACCCAAGAAAAGACGTGGCATCTTATGCATTTTCCTCTGGAACACTCTTCGAATTTCCTCACCAGTATTTGCTATATGGCATGTTTGAGAAAGACCAAGAACTTGTTAGAAGAAAATAGATAGACAATAATAAATAATAATAACTAAAATAAAGAAACCTTTTCTTGTGCTTGGTCACATTACACAATTATAGTTACTAATAATAATTAATTTTAGGTGTCCCTAGTCACCACCAGTACCTCCCAGAATCTCTTAGAGCCTTCTTCATCTATTGAAAACTCTGTATAATCTTCAAACTTCTTTATAACTCTTATATTTGTTTTATTTTTTCTGTCAAGTGCAATCCTTAGCAAGTTAACTAAGCTCTAATTTCAACTACTTTCTAACCAAAACAGGTAGCTTAATAAGCTATCAATGGCTTTGGCTCGTTTGGCTTTGAAGAACATGCACCAAAGGGTACTCTCTTCACCTTCATTTGTGGGTCATGGTGCTATGGAGAGAGCTGCTATCATTGGTGGTGCTCAGAGATTTTCCACTGAAGCTACTGAAAAGGTGGCTACTGAGAGCTCAGAGGGAAAACAAGTCTCTGTCTCCCAAGGCAAAAAATCTAGACCAGTTTTACCAAGGAGACAAAGGAAAAGAGGCCTCTGGAGGAGGAACCAAGCCGATTTTCCTCCTGCCCTTTTTGGTACTTACTCTCTTCTTTCGTCTTTTCTTGTTTTATATTAATGTTATAGACTTGGCCATTGTGTGTGTTACAAAAGTCTTCTTTGTTTTTCTTTTTTCTTTTGGTGGCAGAGTTCTTTCCTTCAAGCCTTGGAAATGCACTGATGCAGGCAACAGAGAACGTAAACAGGTTGTTTGAGAGCCTAAACTTGTCGCCGTGGTCACTGTCTGGGCGAGTAAAAGAGCACGACCAGCTCTACAAGTTGAAATTCGACGTGCCCGGGCTGGCCAAGGAGGACCTTAAGATTACTATAGATGACGGGGTTTTGATCATAAAGGGAGAGCACAAGGAAGAGGAGGAGGATCAAAGTAGCTCAGACGACGAGTTTTGGAGCTCGTCGTCGAAGAGGTTCGGGTACTACAATGCCAGCCTTGTGTTGCCTGATGATGCCAAAGCTGATGATGTCAAAGCGGAGTTGAAAGATGGGGTGTTGTCTATTACCATTCCCAAAACAGAGAAGCCTAAAACAGAGGCTAAGGAGGTCCAAATACACTGATAATGGAAGCTGCATCTCTTTAAATCTATGTACATTTCTTGGCCTGTTTTTGTGTCTTTAATATGTGTGTGTGTGTGTGTTTTTGTATGATGAAAATAAGGATGGAGGAAGAATTACGATGAATATGGCCTTTGATTATAATGTTTGTATACGAAAATATTCGAAGCCATCTTGCCAAAACTCATGATCAAAATGACGATGTCGATATACAACAATATCACTACCTAAAAGCATCATTTTTAATAAATTACTTTCCATCACACCACATGAATCACAAAAGTCATTATTAATTCAGGCAAAAAGGAAAAATTTTAAAGGCAAGCCCTTTTCAAATGGCAAATATAAGTTTTAAGAGAGCACACGTACGAGCGCGCGCGCGCGCGCCACGTATGAGACATTGAGACATGCGCGCACCCACTTTGCGCCAACACGCCACAGCAGCAGGGCGCATCACATTAACGATGCATGCACATGCACTAGATCACTGACCAGTCAGACTATCATTATATAATAAAAGCTATAATTTATGGTTAACAACTTCACAATTTCTTCCATTTTCTTATTCTAATTAAAGGCCAGGGTATACGAACGAATACGATCCATTGTTCTTACAAGGACAAGACTGGCCAATGAAAAGAACAGTGGCCCTCTGACACGTGTCGGCTGTAAGGAATGACGTTATTGTTATGATTTGAACAGTTATGGTAAAGTATAGTACACTACACAACACAAGGGTCTTGTCAAGCACAGTTTTACTTTGTATTTTCTTTCTTTTATAAATCAAACTCATTGAGACTTCTTTTCTGGGGTAGTAAATAATTAAAGTTTTAAGTAGTAGTGATAGTATATGCTGTACGTACAAAAACCATGCAGAAGGGGGCCGTCCTAGCTATATATATATATTATACTATATATATATTTATATGAGATGAGATGACCAAAGATAGTTGATGTGAAGAGTAAGTAAGCAGGACTATAAGTTTTTGTCAGTTAAAGGAACTTTTCCTCTTCAACCTCAACATTTGTGTAGTAGGAAATAGCAATAGGATTATATAGGATTTGGGTTTAATCCATTTTTCTCCTTCCTCTTATATTATGGTTGATTAACACAATTAACTGCTTATACAGGAATATATATGAGAAAAGAAATTTGGGTTTTCAAAATTTTTGCCACTATAGTAAAGTACCACGAATATTTATGTGTACTTTTGATCAATAAAAGGGAACAAAACAACATCTATTTCAAGAAAAAAATAAATAAAACAAGAAAGATGTATGCAAATTTCGAAGGAATAAAAGCTAGACTAACCCTACTTACATGATACATGTATGGTTGTGAATAACTTTTTTTTCTAATAAAATTTTATCAACAACTATTTTTCTTTCAAACCAAACAAACATTTTTTTTATTCTCTTCATTTTTTTTCTCATTTTCTCCAATACCAAACATAATCCAAGTTTCTCTCTCTTTCTCTCTTTTTTTAAAAAATCTAATTCTTGGATTTTGACCAATTAATAAAGTCGTTATAATTCTGAATAGCCTAGATCAAGTGAATTAAAAACTAAGTTGCAAGTTTCAAAAATGTTATCCAAATTGTTTGACAATATGAAGAAGATTGGTATGGTAATTGAGCAGAGGAGTAATGAGTTAAAAACCATTGTTGAATTAAAAAACCTGTGTTAAGGAAAAAAGTAACAGAGACTTCCTCAGTTGCCTAGTTCTTTGGGAAATTAAAGTAACCTGCTCTGGAAGCTTCAAATAAATAAGTCTTTTTTTTTTTCCTCACTGCACTTCAAACTAGTTCTTTTTTGAATTCAACCTCTGAAAAAGTCTACTTAAAGAACCAACACTTATTAATTCATCTCGGGAAAAGCTCACCAACTCCATTGATTTTTCTTCACCTCTTTTAACTCCAACAATATTAATTTTATGCCCCTTTTGGAACCAATGATGAAATTAGATGATTATGACCATGTTCATATTTATCAATTTTGAGTATATTTTTTTGGATCAAACTCAACTACATGATGAGGATATTTTTGCTATAACATAGATTTAACCTTAACACTATATTTGGTGAGAGGGAAAAGTGGGAGGATGGAAATGAGGGAAATGAGAGGGAGGAAAGGTCAAATCCTCTTGTTTGTCAAGAAAGATTCTTGGAAGGAAAGGAAAAGTGAGAGGAAAATAAATCAACTACATTTTTTAACTCCTTCCATTAATAGAAAGATTGATATTCTCTATTCTTATTTGTTCAAAATTATAAGATTTATTAAAAAGTAATTAGAAAATAATATAGTAATTTGACAAATGAATAGTGATTTATCATTTCACTTTTGTATCTCTCCTGCCAAACAATATAGAGGGATTATTTTCCATCTTTTCTTAACCTTCCATTCTCTCTATTCTCCTTCCAACCAACCCAAGCATATTGTAATAGAGATGAAAACAGAGGAATTTTGTCATAATATTAATAATAATAATAATAATATAAGTGTTCAGAGGAAGCCACCTGTACTTTCTTTCTGCTCCATGGCATGGTACTAGTATTGCCTACTCAATTACTTTGCTTAGATTCTTTTTTAACTACTGTTGTTTAACAGTAGACATGAAAAAAAATATATATACTTTTTTACTTTTCACCAACTTTCAAAGTAATTATATAATTAACTCATATATTATATATAATTATATACCACTGCACTGCAGAAGATTATAAGCAGAACAGATCACTCATTTGTTTCATGTTATAATCTTGCTTGTGTTTCACTCATATACTAATTAAACAAATTCCATATTATTATTAATGAGGTTTATTGTACTATTTCATTTTCAACTATAAATACTTTAATGAATAAAGTTACATACAGTACTAGCAAATATGATATGACATACCTCTTTTGTGTGTGTTATATTGAATAAGGGTAAGATGGTAATTATGTTATTGATGAAAAGTGATAATACATACCTAACCGTAGATGATCAAATAGTCTCACCTGGGGAGGAAGACTTTTCACTAAAAACCTCAAGAGAGTGAGTCAGAGCAACAGTTTCCAAAACTCCATATTCAACACAGTGAGAAAACCTTTGCAATTGTCGTTTAAGGAGGAAACAATCTTCAACCTTTGTCCTCCTAATTACATTTCCTTTCCTACATAAACATTCTTGTTTTAAAGAAATTAAAATATATTTATAAGGGTCTCTCTCCAAACATCATTTTCTTCACTGTAACAATATCACTCTTCTAGACTACTATAGCTACTGATCCACATTATTATGGCTTCATACTTATTCCCAGTGAACTACTTCAATGTTGGAGCAGTAATTACTGTGCTTTTCATCTTTTCCATCATAATTCTACCACCCAAAACAGGTACATATATATAAAGTTAGTCATCCTATTGGGTTTTTATATGTACATATATTATATTAATTTTGGTTTTTGATGTGTACTTTGAAGTGGGTTTTGAATATTCATCAAGAGAAGAGGAGAGGAAAATGGTGTTGGGGTCAAGACCACCTCAGTGTGTAAACAAGTGTTTGAATTGTAGACCATGTGAGGCTACTTTGGTTGTTCCAAATCACCAGAAGAAGCCTAATAATTTAAAGACCACTTCTCATGGTGAAGATGACACATATTATCTACTCTCATGGAGATGCAGATGTGGAAATAAGATCTATCATCCATGATCTCATCTTCTACTCTTAGCTAGCTACCCTTTTTATTATTAGTACATACATAAATATTTCTAATTTGATTCTGTCTTTGTTGTTGTTCTTGTCAATGGGAGTATTTGATCTATTATATCTTGTGTTCATTTTAGATAAATATATTTTTGATTGAAGATTAGTATACTCAAAGTTAGTGAGTATTTCCTTAAAAAAAAAGTTGCCTCATATAATTAATCAAATCAGCTTTTCAAATTTAGTCTCAAAATCATTTGGAGAAAAGAAAAGAAGAATGATAAAACTAAAAAAGAAATTTAAATAATGGTAATAAATTATGGATATTTATTTATTTTTAGACCAAAATAACACTTTTTTCTTTTTTTTTTTCACACTATATTTTTTATTTTATTCTTAAATTGTTAGATTTTTTTTATAATGGGTTGGGATTTATTTTATAATGATGTTTTACAGCATGTATAAAATAAAATAAATTGATTTTGCCTTAAAAAAATAATAAATAAAAAAAAATAAAGGAAATGTATTTTGAATGAAAGCCCAGCCCAAATAAAATTTCCAATGAAAAGAAAAGAAGAGAAGAAAAGATGAAGTGGAGAAAATATCTTAACTTTCATTTCTCCAAAAAAAAAAAAGCAACTGAAATGGCGATTCTCTTTACGGCGACAGGTTTTGTCCATGGCTCCAAAATCAACCACCACGCATTGCCACTCCCTAACTCCTTCTTCTTCCTCGGCTTCTCACTCTCCTCTCGCAACTTTTCTCCGGCGAACCGTTTGCTTTCCTCTCCTGTTCGTTTTCACCGTCGTCAGTCTCTGTCTTTTTCTCTCCGGGCTACGAAACCCGGCCAACCTCCTCCCTCTCCCCCTGAATCCGACCCGCCTCCTGGGACGCCCCCGATAAAGGGTACGTAACCCACGTTTTTCTTTTGTTCGTGTTTTTGGTTTTGAAGATATATTTTTTTGTTGAACCCAGTTTTTCTTATGCTTCTGTTTGTTTATTTTAAAAAAGATGAAAATTGAAGAAATACTGTTCACTAGGGTTTGAGATTGATTACGGAGGAATTTCAGCATGATTTTGGTTTTGTTGGACTCAGGTGGTGCTCTTAATTTTAAACAGAAATGGGTTAATTTTCTTGTAGTAAAAGATTCTGGTTTCTACAACCTGCATAATTTGCAGCTTTGGTGTTTGATGTGTTGCTCCAATGAAATGTTTTTTATCCGAAAAAAGAAAGAAACACTTAGCTTCATTTTGCATGTGAACCCCTTTCAGCCACTCATTATTACTAATCTAATATGTTTGAATATTTTCAAGTAAAAACCAAGTTGTATGTAAAGCACATTATAGCATATCCGGTATGCTAATTCTGTTCCATCGGCTCTTTTTCAAGATGACAAATACATTAACTTGGAGGGGAGTATATAGTTACCCTTAATTGGATAGGATATTGATGTCCTTAGAACTGTAGCTAATGAATGAAGAGAACGAGATGAAAGAAGAAAAGGGGATGCCCATAAAAGTTTTCAATGGACATTTCCCAGGTATCTCAATGCGTCAGTGTATGAGAAATGAACAAAGTTTAATTAGCTAGTTTTTTCTAAATAAACTGTTTAGGCTAGATAAACATATGTCCATATTTATAATCTTAAAAAAGGACGTCTATAATAAGTATTTGTATATGTATAAAGGGCTGTTTTTATCTTTGGATGTTTGTTTTCTCTTCTACAAGGAATATGTATCGTGTGAATAGCTGATGCTTTTGCTATGGTCAATTTCAAGATCCAGAATTTGTCAATCATATAATAACCAACTGCACTAATCATTTAACAAAAAAGAAAAAAAAAAACCAACTGCACTAATCGTGTAAGGAATTCTAATTCACACATTTGAGTGATCTACAACTTGGGAGGGATGGCCTGTGAACTTTATTAGAGTGTAGAATAAAATAAAATAATGAGTTCCTTATCCAACTTCTCTCAAGAGCACCTGCCTGGATCTAGTTCACACCTTTCTCTTCATTTACGACCTGTTCCTTCCAAAAAATAAGGAAATACTGTAGTTGTTGGACTTTTTTAGTTTCCTTTTCTAGAATTTGTTTTGTTTCCTTGAATGGAATAATTGTTTTGTGGTTCATATTTGTCTCTTAAACCTCTTTTCCTGCTGCTCTTCCTTTTATGCTACCTGAAGTTGGATATTGAGCAGTCTTTTCATTCTTTTTGGAGCAGGTCTTGCATCATCTTTCTCCAAATTTCAAGATAGAATTCAGATATTTTTTGCTGTCCTCTTCTGGATGTCTTTATTCTTCTGGACTTGCGCATGGGATGAAAGGAATAGACCAAACAAAGGATCACGATTTAGAAGATGACCCAGTAAACATTTATTTGTATATAGTTGGTAGGATTAAATGGATAGTGTTATAGCATACACAATATGAGGGAAGCATTCTTAGTGTGGTAAGTATATGCTGGCCTACAAAAGGAAAAAGAAAAAAGTTATAACTGCTTCTAAAAGACCAGGGATGAGAATGGATGGAATGTGGATCGAAGTTTCAGTTATTGTTTCACTTCATGGGGTTATCACGAGAAATCCTCGGATTATGAGCATTGCTATAAGGCACCCTGCACCCTAAGAAAGACAAGGTATGCCACCTTCGGTGAAATTCATTTTCAGTTTTTAAATGGGTGAGATCTTATAATTTATTTGTTCGAATGACTATAAAAGGTATTAAGCACCTAATTTAGGTGCTCGTGCTCTTTAAGCAATTTCTCCTCTACTGCTATTTGTGGACCAGTAAATAGTGTAATATTACTACATTTACTTGAAAGTCTATTTATGTACAAGAAAATACTTTCATTCTACTTATCAATACTTGTCAATGATTAAGTTTTGAACCCACTCTGTCTTATCATCAATATGTTACTTATGAAGCACTCAAGTCTGCTGATGTTATTCTAAAAGAAAAAGTCTGTTGCACATGGGAGTGAGTAATGATATTGAAAAGATTTAAGCATGTTTATTGAATTTCATGATCAAAATGCCCGATGTTTCAATACTCAATCATATCGTCATGTTCTGTTGGTTTACTTGTATGGTTTGAACTCAAAACCTTATCAACTATTTTCTCTTGGTTCTTTGAGATAGAGCATAATGACATGTGTCCAAGATGGAACTAAAAGGACAATTTACCCTCTTTCTATCAAGTACTGAATATACTGATGATGTTACTAAGAGTACTAGAGCATCTGCAGTGTAGGGTGTTATTGCCGTTGCTCAAGTCTCTTGTGGGGTTTTTTAAGTGAGGTAGCCACCAAATACTTTTCCCATTGTTGTCACCAATTATTTTTTCTTCTCTAAATCCTGATTGGTTGAAAAACAAAATTGGAGTCAAGCAAGCAACTTTGGTTGTTTGATTACACTGTCATGCTCTAAAAGAGCGGAGCATATAGCTCAGTGTCACTCAGAACAAAATGATATCTCTTTTCATTGAAAAGAAACTTTGTCCTTTCTATTGTGAGCAAACAACTATGGCTTTCGAAAAGAAAAGGCATTAACCAATGATAATGAAGATGATGATGATGATTCCATCTACCATATTTGTAACTAGTGTTATAAAACATTATCAAGTGGTGACTTCTTCTGCAACTCGACCTAGGACGTGGCAAGGAATGCTTCGACGACATTAAAGGATGCTAAACGACATAGTATTGGTCTACTTGTCTTTGTCCAATTTAAGACCGTTCATTAATAAAAACCAAATGAAAATGGCGGCTTTCAAGGGTCCCAACCTCACGTGCTTTTTAGGCAAGGTGTCGATGGTAGAGAGGTTGTTAATTGTAAGTTGAAACTTATTAGTTTCGTGGGCTAAATTTGAGACAACACCTCATTGTTTAGTACATGCATTATTAATATTCTTTTGTTTTTCTTTAACATTTCACTTTCTTAGTACCTTTTTACTCGAGTGTGACAGTATTCATTGGCTAATTTTGCTCTATTATAAACAATTAGAATGTGATAGACTATATATATAGTGTATATAATATAGCATATACAATGATATGAAATGCGGAAAATAAACTGTGATCATATCTATAATATATGCAATGAAAGGATCGATGTACCTCCAGCCATTGATCTTTGAGCTTCAATCCCTGCGATAGCTTCAGTATTGGAGTTCGGGCTTCCTCGCTCTCTCAACTCTCTTTAGATGGAATTTGCTGAATGGATTCAGAATGAGTGAGGAGCTCGGGGACCGAGACCCTATATTTATAGGTGAGATACTCCATCAGTATCTGTGCCACATTAATTGTCAGAATATTTTGACAATTAATTCAGGAAATCAAATCAGGTAATGAATATAGAAATCTGACCATATATAGAATATTACATAATTGATTTTGTCCAGATTTAATGAATATAAAATATTCATTTATCAGAAAATCAATTATTTATTTATTTCCTTAAATAGAAAATCATTTCCTTAATTAGAAAATAATTTCCATAATAAAAATATTCTAATATTCTCCCACTTGGTCAGCATTTAAACTAAAATATTCAAATCCAACGTTCCTCATTATATAATAAACATACGAATCATAGCGACATGTCCTCATTATGAATCGAGTATTATCTTCCATGTATTACAATACATTTATTATATAACAATGTACTTTATGTGGCAATGTACTTAAGTGAATAAACCCTAAACCTTATGTTTATTCAGGTCCTCTGAATTTTTTCTCAAATATAAAATTAAGATGCGCATAAATATGAGAAAAATCAAAATAAGAGTTTCATTGATAATAACTTTATTTGTACAAATTACATAAGGGAACCAAGTCCCATGTTCTCTACATGATCCTTGAATTTATGAGGTGGCAAGCCTTTTGTCATAGGATCGGCAATCATCAATTCAGTGCTAATGTGTTGAATGACCACTTTATTTTCCTTAACACGTTCTCTAATAGCTAAGTACTTAATGTCGATGTGCTTGCTTCGACTTCCACTTTTGTTGTTCTTAGCCATGAAAACAAGAAAAGAATTGTCACAGAACATCTTTAGCGGCCTTGCAATGGAATCAACCACTCTAAGGCTCGAAATGAAACTCTTTAGCCATACACCATGTGATGTAGCCTCAAAACAAGAAACGAACTCGGCCTCCATAGTAGAAGTAGCGGTCAAAGTTTGTTTGTTACTCCTCCAGACACAGCTCCACCAAAGAAACATAAACACGTAACCGGATGTAGATTTACGTGAATCAAGACAACCGACGAAATGCGAGTCCGAGTAGCCAACTACTTCAGATTGTCGGTTCGTTTGAACATCAAATTGTAATCCTTAGTACCACAGAAGATACCTCATAACTTTCTTTGCGGCTTTCCGGTGGTCTATCCCCGGTTACTCGAAATCTTTCCTAACATTCCGACGAATAAGCAATGCTCGGGTCTTGTGCACACCCGAGCATACATTAGGCTTCCAACGGCGAAGCATAAGGAATGTTCTTCATTTGTTCTCTTTCAAAATCATTCTTTGGGCACTGGCTCAAATTTAATTTATCACCCTTCATAATTGGTGCAACGCTGGTGAACAATCTTTCATATGAAATCTTTCTAAAACTCGTTGATGTAGGCTTCGAGATAAACCTAAGATACCTCGGTATCGATCTCTATGAATCTTAATGCCTATGACATAGGATGCTTCACCCATGTCTTTCATCTCAAAGTTCTTTGAAAGAAATTGTTTCACTTCACGTAGCAACCCTTTATCATTGGATGCAAGAAGAATATCGTCCACATATAAAACAAGAAAACAAATTTTACTCCCACTTTCCTTCGGTATATGCATTGATCCATGACATTCTCTTCAAATCCAAAGGAAGAGATGACATCATGAAATTTTAAATACCATTGGCGGGATGCTTGTTTTAATCCATAGATGGACTTCGAGCTTGCATACCAAATCCCGACCTTCACTAGAGGTGAATCCTTCGGTTGTTTCATGTATACCTCCTCCTCTAGATCACCATTCGAAAAGCGCTTTTACATCCATCTCGCTCCAAACTCTAAATCAAAATGAGCAACTAATGCCAAGATGACTCGAGGGAATCTTTCTTTGATACGGAGAAAAAGTCTCCGTATAGTCAATTCCTTCCTCTTGAGTGAATCCTTTAGCAACAAGTCTCGCTTGTACCTCTCGGTGTTGCCTAATGAGTCTTTCTTAGTTTTATAGACCCATTTACACCAATGGCTCTCGCCCCATTAGGCAACTTTACAAGTTCCCGGACTTCTGTTGCACCTCATAGAATTCATTTCATCATCCATAGCATTGTACCACAATTTTGATTCTCTACCGTTCATAGCTTGTAAAAACGTTTCGGATCATTTCCAATTCCAATATCGCATTCTAATAAATACACAACATAGTCTTTATAAATCCTTGGTTTGATAGGTCTAGTAGATCTTCTTAAGACTTCACCAATGTGCTCTTGTGGAGCAAGAAGAGTTCAAGAAAGTTGTTCAACGATTGCAGGCAACTCTTGAACATTTTGATCTACCGGATTATCATTACCAACTTGTGGATCTTCAAAGGATTGGTAATGGTTGTTCAACATTCGTTTGAACTATAGGAGTTGTTAACCATTATCAATCTTGCTTTTGAAGTGGAAGGTTCGAAGGATCTTTCTCAGACCTAAGTCCTTTGATTGATCACTCCCATCGATCAAGGCATTCTCAAGAAATTTTGCATTCCTTGATTCCACAATTCTTGTGCTATGAGATGGACAATAAAACTTGTAACCTTTAGACTTTTCAGCCGTACCCTATAAAGAATCCGCTTATGGTCCTTGGGTCCAATTTCTTCTCTTGTGGATTATATATTCGACTTCGGATGGACATCCCCAAATGCGTACATGATTCAAACTTGGTTTCCAACCTTTCCATAATTCAAAAGGAGTTTTCGAGACCGCCTTTGTTGGAACTCGGTTTAATATGTACACGGATGTCTTTAATGCTTCAGTCCACAAGGATTTAGGAAGGTTAGAGTTGCTACTAAGCATACTCCGCACCATGTCCATTAATGTTCGGTTTCTTCTTTACGCAACACCATTTTGCTCGGTGTACGGCAAGGTGTAATGGGCAACAATCCCATTTTCTTCAAGAAACTTCGCAAATGCACCAGTGTGCTTGTCCATCTTACGTGTATCTACCATAATACTCACCTCCTCTATCCGATCTCACTATCTTAATTTGCTTGTTGCATTGTTTCTCTACTTCGCCTTTAAATATCTTAAAGACATCTAATGCTTCACTTTTATTATGAAGTAAGTAGATATACATGTAGCGTGAGTAATCATCTATGAATGAGATGAAGTATTTCGACCATGTGACTCCATATCCGGACTACATATATCGCATGTATGATTTCTAATATTTCGTAACTCCTATGGACACCGGTTTTGACAGACTTGGAGGTTTGCTTTCCCTTAATGCAATCCACACAAGTATCAAAGTCAATAAAATCTAAGGTATCGAGTACCCCATCTTTTACCAATCTTTTAATTCTATCAATGGAGATATGTCCCAATCTCCAGTGCCACAATGTACAGGAATCCTCTTTCATAACACATCTCTTAGTGCCAGCGTGAACATGCATAACATTATTAGTGGTATTATTTTGTAAATTAAGGCAGTAAAGACCATCAGACAAAATACCATTTCCAACACATTCGCATTTATAATATAAATTGAAATATTTGTACCGAAAATGTAAAGGAAAAACCAAAGGGTATAAGTCTTGAATCGAAATCAAGTTTCTAGAGAAACTTGGTACATAAAAGGTCTTTTCTAACTTTAAAATAAAACCATTACTTAAAACTAAATTGCATGTTCCAATAGCTTCCACATGTGAGCCCATCTTGTTTCCAGATAAGATGCTTTGCTCACTTGCCACTGGCTTCCTTAGATTTTGAATATCCTGCAAGGAATTTGTTATGTGAATTTTTGAACCAAAATCAATCCACAATGTGTTAAGTTTAATATTAGCCATATTAGATTCTTAACATACTAAGGAAATTGGATTACCTTTGTCGTCCATCCATTTCTTGAACTGGCTGCACTCCCTTTTAGCATGTCCCTTTTGTTTACAAAAGAAACATTTGATGGAATCTTTCTTTATGGCAGCCTTGGGAGCCATGGGCTTTTTCCCTTTGTTCTTCTTGAATGGCTTGCGTTTCTTAGGTTGAGTGGTCAGGTGAACACTTTCTCCTTGCTCTTGTAGGAGCCTGGCTTCCTCTTGAACACACATGGTCATCAATTCATTGATAGTCCATTTTTCTTTATGTGTGTTGTAGGAAATTTTGAAAGGCCCATACTGTGGAGGAAGATTGTGAAGGATGTAATGAACCAGGAAGGTATCAGGAATGATAACGTCGAGTTTCTTCAAATGAGCAGTGATGTCCCTCATTTTAGAAATGTGTTCTCGAACTCCTTTAACACCGGTGAGTTTTGTGGACGAGAACTCTTGGATGAGGTTGATGAACAAGGATTTATCCGAAGTGTCAAACTCGCTTCATCCATAACTTTGATAAAGTCTTTCACCTTCTCGTGGTGGCTCCACCGATCCACGCATTCCCATAGGAATTCGGACATAATGAACATGATGCGAGTAGACGATTAGATTGCTCCCACTTTTCACGCCGGTGCAATCTCGACAGCGGTGCTAGTATCGGTGATAGCGAGTGGTTCATCTTTCCTTATTGCATAATCCATGTCAGTGCAAGCAAGGTGGAGAAGAACTCGTTCCTTCCAGATTTTGAAGTTGTCACTCCTAAGCTCAGGGATTTCACTAGTGATTTCAGCATATTTAGAGGTGGATGAAATAGCTGCAAGAATAGGATTACAAAAAAATTTAGATGTTTAAAAGAATTGAGGCTTTAATGAATTCATGTTTTACCAATGTAGAAACATGATGAAGATGAAAATTTTATTAAATCTAAAATTGCCTGTGGGCTAAATTTTAAATCTAATAAAATTGGATGAACTTTATGATAGATTTAATGAAGTATTTAATTTAGAAATAATGGAGGAATGAAATCTATCTTTAATTAAAATTTGTGATAACACTATTAATTCAAATCCTCATAACTCCCTGTGGGGTAAATTAAGAGAATTTAACTTAATATATTATCCTAATTAATTATAAAAATATAATAAAATCCCTGTGGGGTAAAATTATTATATCCAAATAATTAATTACAAGTTTTGTCCATTAAGGTGAATTTTAATTAATATATAATTTTATATAATTAAAGATGCTGTGGCTACTCCCTAATTATAAAAAATTATATTTTCACTTTTTGCATTATTAGGTATTGGGCTCTACCTAAAAGTAATTTCGTTATTAACATAATAGACAATCACTGAGATTAGTGCTCCTAGTGTGGTCGTCCGAAGATCATTAAAAACCGTTCTAGATATGAGCATTTGTCCCAGGTTCATGTTTTCTTATGTCAAACCACAAAACTACTTACGTTTTATTCATATTTTATTCATTTTATTAAGTTTTATGAATATTTTATGAATAATTTTATGAAGTTTTATGAAACTTAATTGCTAAATAAAATATTCAACCTATCTTAATGTTTGAATATTTCTAAATATATCTAGCACTATAAAAGGAATTTATGAATAGCATTTAAATCATACAAATCTAAATTAATTGCATTAAACATAAATTTGTCAATTAAATACAAAATGATACAATTAATGTATGATCATTAATTAAATGCAAATTCCTTAATATGACATTAATGGCAGATTTTTCAAAATTAATTTAGACAATAAACTGCATAAATTTGGTAATATATAATTAAACAAATTTCCATTTTCAATTTATACTATATATATGTATTAAACAAAAATGGAAAATTAACTAAATGCAATTTATTGACTAAATTAACGCACAAAATAGGAAAATAATTAATATTCCAAATAAATAAAAAATTTATCAAAAATTCGGAATTTTTCCTTTTTTTTTTTTTTTTTTTTTTTGAAAAAACCACTGCCTGTAAACGACATGTCGTTTTTGCAAAACGCAAAAACGACACGTCGTTTTTACTCTGACGGGGCTGAAAAGAATGAATAAACGACACGTCGTTTTCCCCAAAGGGAAAAACGACACGTCGTTTTGTACAATGAAGAGCTGCCAAAAAAAACGAAAAACGACATGTCGTTTTTCACAGTATGAAAAACGACATGTCGTTTACTACAAACGACAGCTGAAATGAATGCCTTCAAACGACACGTCGTTTTTGTAAAACGACACGTCGTTTTTGGGCAAACGACACGTCGTTTTTTGGAAAACGACATGTCGTTTGCGTCGTCTTCTTCAGCCAAACCGGGTCGATTTTGACCCGTTTTTCTGCACGCGGGTCCGTCAAACCCGACCCAAACCCGATCGGAAATTGCGTTTCCGACGACCAAATTGCGTGTTTTCAAATCTAAATGGTTCTAAATCAAATAATAAAGAGATCCACATAGATTTTATGCACAAAAACACGAAAAAATATATACTTTAATATCACGAAATTAATCGGGTCCGAAAAAGTTTTAACTGAAATTTTTTTTCCATCTTTAAGTTTTTCAATGGATTTTCAATGCTTAGATCGATCTATAATACTATACGAATATAGTAATGTATATAGAATTCGAAATAAACACCAAAAAATGAAAAAAGGAAAAAACAAAACCATGGACCGATCGTGATTATATATACGCATGTATATATATATATATATGCATGTATATATCACATAATAAAAAAATGAATATTATGATTACTATTATGTGACAAAACATATATATAATATACAATATATATAAACATATATACACATAAAATATATATATACACGTACGAGTATGAATGTATGAGTATATAATATATATGTATATATGAACAATAAAAGATATATATATATATATATGTATATACTGATTAAAATGTATATATAATATAAATGGTATGAATATAAATATATATATATACAGAACCGAAAACAAATATATATATATATGAACAGTATATGTATGTATATATATATATGAAACTCAAATAAAATAAGGCAGAGATAAATCCGCTCTGATACCAACTGTTAGACTATATATATAGTGTATATAATATAGCATATACAATGATATGAAATGCGGAAAATAAACTGTGATCATATCTATAATATATGCAATGAAAGGATCGATGTACCTCCACCTATCGATTCGAGCTTCAATCCACTCGCGATAGCTTCGGTATTGAGTTCGGGCTTCCTCGCTCTCTCAACTCTCTTTAGATGGAATTTGCCGAATGGATTCGTAATGAGTGAGGAGCTCGGGGACCGAGACCCTATATTTATAGGTGAGATACTCCATCGCATTCGTGCCACATTAATTGTCGAATATTTTGACAATTAATTCAGGAAATCAAATCAGGTAATGAATATAGAAATCTGACCATATATAGAATATTACATAATTGATTTTGTCCAGATTTAATGAATATAAAATATTCATTTATCAGAAAATCAATTATTTATTTATTTCCTTAAATAGAAAATCATTTCCTTAATTAGAAAATAATTTCCATAATAAAAATATTCTAATAGAATGCACTAAAAATATAGAATGTAGTTTACAAGTTTTTCATTTTTAAAGTGTTTTCTTCAAAAGTTAGTGTGTAATTTTTAGATTATTACAGTTAAGTAGTTACAATATGTTTCAGAATGTAATGTATGTTTGAATATGAGATGTCTAATTATAATTCCTGTTATAATTTCTATAAAAGGGATAAATTTCTATAAAAGAGATAATGATGAGAACAAAATTGGGAGTTGCAAAAGGAAGAGAATAAAAAGGTGATAAAGTTCGAATAAAGAAGATAGAGAGTGAGATAGATAAAAAGGAAAAAGAAACTGACTACAGTGAAGCTATGTTTGGAAGGAAAAATATAGAGTAGTATGGATGGAGAGTTTTGGAAGAATGGGGAGTAAGATAGATAGAGAGGATAATTACTCTCTTTCGTTTTATTTGGTATTAGTAATAAAGTTAAAAAACTAAATAGTAAAATAAATATTAAAATTATTATTTTAACAGTGATGTGAAAGTTGGTTGCGGATTCATGTGCGTTGTGGCATTGGTTAGGGACTACACCGAGTCTTATTTGTGGGTGGCCACAAACATGCTTAACTTCTCTGATCTCTTCATTGGAGAAGCTGCAGTCTGTCTGTTAGCTATGTAGACGGTTGTTTCGTTTCAACACCCGTTTGTGATGGTTGAAAGTGATTTCGAGACAGTTATCAAGACTTTGAAGGGAATCATCATGAAGATATTTGACTTGGACGTTTCATACATTTGTGGTACAAAATATTGGAAGATAGTGAGTTTGGAAATAACTTGACAGAATTCAAACACTCATTTTGAAGTTTCTGAAATCATCCTAGGCGCACGACTAGGGACGCCTCCTAAGTCAACTGCTATGACTCAAAACTATTTAACTCTGATATATTTTTTCTCTTGTCACATGTCAAACATGATGTCTATATCATTGAGATCAATTTTCGAGTTAACACATATATTATTTATTTCATCGATAAAAAATTAATATATAAGTGTATGAAATTAAAAATATAAGTTATTTATGCTGTATATATTTCAAATAAAATATAGGAATTTTTTTTTTTATTTATTTTTTGTTTTTTTTTTTTTTTTGTATTTTTATGGAATTTTACAAAAACTCTTATTGCAACTAGTGGAGCAACCTAAATCGCAACAAAAAAATAGTATAACAACCCATACAGAAACCAGGGAAACCACTTTAGAAACTCAAACCGTAAATTTGAAAAAAAAAATAGTATATGAGATAATTTTCCTAAAATATATGTAGGGATTATATTTTTAATATTAATAAAAAAATTAAAATAGTAAATACATTATTTAAAAATAAATATTATGAAAAACCAAAAAAAAATTATTAAAATTAATACAAAAAGGTGTAAAAGGAAAATTAAAAAAGAAAAAACAAATATGAATAGTAAAAAATAAAGTGTCAAATTTACCACAATTTAAGGACGATTTTTTACTTTTTCCTATTTTGTAGTGACCATCCTTTTTTATACTTATTATTTATTAATAATTACACCATTTCCACTTTCTCCTTAATTATTATTACACTCTTGTATAATTACACCATTATTATTACCACAATTTAAGGACGATTTTTTACTTTTTCCTAAGCAAACTATCTTTTGCACTCTCTTTTACACTCTTTTTTTAATTGAGTGACATGTGTAACAATTTAAATTATGTTTAAAAATAGTTACAATTATGTCCTTATTTAGTTTTTATTAATGATAATTAAAATGAGTCATCTCATTTATTTATTTTTTATTTTTTTAAAACTAATAATTAATCTATTTATTTTTACTGATAATTAAAATGTGTGATTCTATTTACTTGTTTGTTTGTTTTTTAGACAATAAAAAAACTAAATTAAATTATATAATTTTTTTTATTAAAATTTCATTTTTTTAATCGATAATATGTACCACAATAAATTATTCTTTTAATTTCTTTTATAATAAATATTGACTATTTACTTTATAAAAAATGGAAAAATATTTCTTTTCATATATTTTGTATCAATTTTTTTATTATTTTTCATTCATTTTTTTTTTGCTTCGTATCATTCTTTTAAAAAAAAATTCTTGTTTTTATTTTTTTACATTCCCTTAAATAGTTCTCAAATTTCTCTCTAATCAAATATGTATATATATGTTAAATCAATTAGTTTTTTTTTTTTTTTTTTGTCTATTCATGAAAATAATTTTTTTTTACTTAAAAAAATAAAACAAAAGTAAATCGATCTAACATATACTATTGAATAGGCATAATTATATTAGTTTATTTTTTTTTATTATTATTTTTTAAATCTTTTTTTTTAATATTTCTTTATATATATATAAATATGAAATAAAATAATTTAAAGAATGATACAATATGAGAAAAAAAAAACTGATGTAAAATTTATTGAAAAAAAAAAGAGTTAGTGTTTTTTATTTTTAATAACATAAAATATTACATATTTATTATAAAAAAAGATGCATAGTAGTATACATTATTTAGTAAAAAAAATATGAGAAATTAATAATATAGTCCAAAAAATAAACAAGTAAATGAGATAACACATTTTAATTATTAATGAAAGTAAAAAGGGTATAATTGTAACTATACTTAAAGATATTTTAAAAAGGGGAAATTTTATTTACACCCCAAAATTTTCTAAAAGCACCCCATTTTAATAATTTTTATTTTATATAAAATTTATATCTTTAATTGTACTAAATTTTTTTAACTTTTTTTTTCCAATTCATATTCTTAAAAAATATACATATCAAATAAAAATAAATTATATTTTAAATATTATGAGGAAAAAATTAAAATAAAAAATTATATGAAATTTTCTTAGAAAAAATTAAAAAAAAATATACATGAGTTAGAAAAAATTATGAAAATAAAATCAAAATAAGTATTGAAATTAACATAAAATAATGTGAGAAAAAAATTTTAAAAAAATATTAAGAGTAATTTTTAAAAATTATTTAAGTTTATATTTTTTTTAATAATGGGGTATACTTATCATTTTGTGGGGTGTAAATAGAACTCCCCTTTAAAAAGTTACACATGTCACTTAATTAGAAAGAGAGTGTAAAAGAGAGTACAAAAGAGAGTTTCCCTAGCACGGAAGTATTTGTGATATTTTTTCAACTACCAATAATTATAGGATTCCATATGCAAAGTAATTCTATTTTTGACTGTTTCTGATAATATCTTTGTATTTGTAGTTTGTACTATTCTATTGTTACGGACAGTGACACAACCACTCTCCCTCGATTCTATAAATCCAAGATTTATGTGATTCACCTTTTCTGAGTTTCTGAATCCACAACACATTTTCTTTCACTGAAAAAAGAAAAGAAAAATGCTTCTTAGGAGTTCATCAGCACCACTCTTGAATTCATGGCTACCTCATTCAAAAGATTCATCATCACCAGAACCAGAGCCATTAATCCATCTCCAAAGAACCAAATCAGTCTCCTTAACCTGTTCTTTTCTTTCCTCTTCTTCTACTTGTTCTTCACCTTCACCCACTCACGATTCATCATCAAACAGATCATTCCATTCCATTCCCATCTCAAAATCACAAAACCCACCAAAACCCAGAAAGAGAAACTCCATATCGAAAATCAAAGCTAAAAAATCCCAGGAAGATGAGCAAAAGGGTAGCCCCCAAATCGACTCAGGATCATCCTCTACGATCCAGAGATTGTTGTCCTGCTCTGGTTTGGGAGATAAAGTTAGTAGTGAAGAAAGAAGCTCTGTGGAAAAGGAAGAGAGGGTTTTGCAGACGCTTGTAATGGGTGACGGAATTGGCAGCAACGGTGGCAGAATTGGCGGTGGAGCCGGTGACGGGAGAGGTTCTGGCGGCGGAGATGGTGATGGGTCGGGATTCTTTGAGGGTAATAATAATCGTGGGAGTAATAGCACTGATGTTTATTACCAGAAAATGATTGAAGCCAACCCAGGAAATGGGCTCTTACTTGGAAACTATGCCAAGTTTTTGAAAGAGGTAAAGATTCAATATTTGTGGTAAAGATTCAATTTTTAAGCTCTGTGGATTGATAATATATGAAAAAACAGGTTCGAGGAGACTATGCTAAAGCAGAAGAATACTGTGGCAGAGCAATATTGGCTAATCCTGGTGATGCAGAGATTCTATCCCTTTATGCTGATCTAATTTGGACAAGCCACAAAGATGTTGAGAGAGCTGAGAATTATTTTGACCAAGCTGTGAAGTCTTCTCCAGATGATTGGTAAGAATTAATAAGAAGGTTTTCTTCTTCTATCTTTGGTTGGAGAAAACAAAAAGAGTAGGACTAATTAATTGATTTATTTGAATATTTAGTTTTAGAGTATATTAATGTACGTTTGGTCTGCCTACGTACTATCTCTCTTTGTGTTGTGTTGTCTTGTTATTTTTGCAGCTATGTTTTGGCTTCATATGCTCGGTTTCTTTGGGATGCTGAAGATGAAGATGAAGAAGAAGAAGAAGAAAAAAAGGAACATGATCATGGGCATTCATCTCCAGCCACTTACTTCCATGGAGCCCCCCCAATAACTGCATGAACATGATCTTAGTACTCACTATTCACCTGGTCTTGCTCTTAAACTCTTTGCTTACAACAAATAATATAGTAAAAACACTATGACTTGTACAATATTAATAAGCTCATAGTAACATAATATAAATTTATAGATATATAATATATGAGATGTAACTTTTCGGCTTGTAATAGTTAAAGACTTGCTGACTATAGTATAATAATATCATAAACTATGTAAAATTATTAGTACTTCCTGTTTTAAGTTATTCTTCTTGTTTTGTTGTTTGGTTCAATTGAAGTTTTGATTCATTAGAACAGCTAGAGATGATGACTTGAGACTTGTGTAGTTTCCATTTTAGAATTAAATTCCAAATCAAAAAAGCATAACTCTGTTTTTTATCTCTTGACAGGTCATGAATCTCAACCAAGTATTAAAGATCATTGTCTTTTTTGACAGGAATCAATTAATAATAATATTAATCTTGAAAGAGATGGTTCAAAAATTAAATAAAATATCCAACGATAAGAATTGTGAGTAGTAGGTGCGTTTGTGGATTATATTGCAGCAAGATCTATTTCAATTTTCTGTGTCTACAGATAATCTTTGTTTGTGGTTTGTGTAGCTTTGTAACGACCATATCTATATCTATCAAACTGCCATAGTTATCACGTTCCTCTTTCTCAGAAGATACCATATGAAAAGTTAAATCAAAACTTTATTCATAAGAAATAATTCAGGTTGCTGTCGTTTTTTTTATGTGGTTTCTCTAACCTAATAAGTGAAGCTGAAACAAAAATCAAGCATTTCTAAAAAGAAAACAAGGCTACTTAGGGTTCTTCTTTAACTTTTCAAGCTATTAAAAATTATTTCGAACTATTGAGATTATTGTATTTAAAGACTTCTGTTTAAAACTGTTTGTTCAATTTTACTAACGGGCTACGTGGACGGAAGATTGGGAGCCACAATTTGGTACATAAATGATCGTTGTGTAAGGCGTTCGTGAATTGGACGGAAATCCTTGAATTCAACACTCTCAATAGTTCGGGAAAAATATTTAACGACTTGAAAAATTTAAGTGACGATTCAGTACATGTCAAAATTCGTCTGTGAGGAGAGAAATCCTAATGTTAGGCAAAGAATAAATATAAAATGAAATTCAAAAATTGAGCAAGTTTGGAAAATCTCATTCCTTAAGAGATTACAAGTGTTGTTATGTACATCTCTATAAAACTCAAAATCAGTCATAATGAACTAGTCTTTGGGGTTTGGAAAATGGTGGTGGAGGCACCTCAGAAAGACCTTCAAGCATTTGAACCACTTTTGTCATAGTTGGCCTTATATGCATCTCATCTTGAATACACCACAATGCTGTTTTAATAACATTATTCACTCTTTGATCATTTTCATCTATTTCTAGCCTTGAATCAATGATTTCTTCAAGTTTTTCTTCCTCAAACATCTTAAATGCATAAGAAGGGAAATGGGATTTCTCTGAATTATCATCCTCTGAATCATGATTCTTTCTCCCACTAATGATCTCAAGCAATACCATTCCATAACTGTAGACATCACTTTTTTCTGTTATGGCATAGTTAGTGAGCCATTCCGGAGCCAGGTACCCTCTTGTTCCTCTCATTGTTGTAATAACAAGGCTCTGTTCTCTGTTCATCAGCTTTGCCAAACCAAAGTCTGAAACTTTAGCTACAAAATTATCATCAAGCAGAACATTTTCTGGTTTTATATCACAATGAATAATCTTCACTTCACACTCTTCATGAAGATAAGCAAGACCCTTTGCTGTCCCCAATGCAATGTTGAATCTTGTATTCCAATCCAATACTTGATTGTTGTTGTTGTTGAAAATCCATTTATCCAAAGACCCTTTTGCCATGTACTCATAAACAAGAAGCCTGTGAAACCCTTCAGTGCAGAAGCCTTTGACTTTGACCAAATGAACATGGTGAATACTACCAATGATGCTAACTTCAGCTTTAAACTCTTTCTTCCAATGATCAATCACCTCAAGTTTCTTCACAGCCAATTGTGTCCCATCTGGAAGAACACCTAAGTAGACTGAACCAAACCCTCCTTGGCCAACTTTTCTAGTGAAATTCTCAGTTGCCAAACAAAGATCAGAATAAGTAAACCGAACAGGCATACCCGAAAGATTGTCAAAGAAATCATCATCATCTGAGCCTTCTTGAGCACAATCATTTTTTAGTCTCTTCTTTCTCCTGATGTACAAGAATCCAGCATAAACCATAGAAAAAATAACAAACATGGTCGAAATTATAATGACAACAACTATTAGTATGTGGTCTTCCTCTCTTTCCTCGTTTTCTTCTCTGTTACTCAAAGACTTAACATAGGAAATATAGCCATGACTCTTCTCACCAGAATGTTGGAAACTTCCAATCTGGTCTAAGAGAAAACAGTTTCCTGAACTACTTTCATGAAACAATACAAGGCAAGAACAATCTTTGAGACAAGCTTGTTTACATGAATTGAGATCAGTTTTCAAAGAGGGTGTGACAAAGTCAATAGCAAAATAGTCAACATTATCTCCCACATATATAAGCTCCACTGAATCATTGGAAAGATTACAGCTTGGGAGATTCTGAAGTTTACAATTAAACCGAGAGCTGAGAAGAGAAGGACACTCACACCAGTTATCAACATGGCACACATAGTAAGGATCACAAGGCTGTGGAACACTGCACCATCCTTCTGGTATTTTAGTAGCCTCAAAAGTTGAGGTTTTTCCCTTTTGAAGATTTTTGAATGAAATGATCCCATCAGAGGTTAAAACAGCAACCCAAAAAGCAGTTTTGTCAGATTGGTTTGAGAAAATAAATTGCCATAGTAAGTTTCCATTTGGATCATAAAAGTTCCATGAATTGGAGACAAGAGTTGCAGAATGAACCACACCAGTAACACTTCTATTTGTTTTCCTTGTTTCACTTTGTACAGACCAATAAATTTGTGGTGTTGGAGAAAACCCTGCATAGAGAGCCAAAGTCCCTGATTTGATTTCAAGAAAGTGAGACAAATTGTTGTGATTAAGAGAGCTTTTGAGAGTCATTCCTGGTAAGAATTCTTGGCCAGGCAAAAGGGTATTTGTGGGATGACTAAAACTCTGCCAAATGACTCCTCCTCCATGGTCTCCATCCCCACCAATCACCACCAAATTACCAGAGTCCCTCAATTCCATGGCTATGGCTTCTTTTCCCGTTGTGTTTGTTGACCAAACGACACCGTTCCCACTTGTTAAAATGAGGTTACCATTTATGTCAAAGTCAAACTTATCAAAGTTTGATATTGGTAGATCTCTATTAGCAATCCAAACAGGCTTTGAACTGTCCTTGTGAATAATTGCAAGGAAGAAGGATTTGGCATCAGGGACAGGAAAGAATCCCAATCCAAAGACAGAGTTGTTTGATACGAGGAATAAGCCGTGGTTGTCGTTCCAATCCATCTGAGATGTTTGGAAACCTGGGTAGATTTTGTCAACATGTTGTCTACCACCAAAACATGATTTGATTACAAAAAAGAAGAGTAACAAAAACTTCATCATGGCTCTAACTCTTAAGTTCACATATCTGCTAGGCATGAAAAAATTGCATGATTAGATTACAACATAAAGCAAAAGAAAATATATATGGTGACTTAAAACAAAAGTAAAAGGTGGGAAAATAGGACTGACCTCATTTCTTATGTTCTGTTTCATTAACTCATGGGATTTGGAAGAGTTGTTTTTTGTTTGCCTTAATTTTGATGAGTACCAAGTTTAAGATTGTCAATGGGGAATCTAGATGAATCAGAGCTGTTCCTCTGAATATGTAACATTTTTTTTTTTTAATTTTAAAAGAAAAAAATTGAGACAGAGAAAGAGAGGACGGTATTAATAAATAGAGTATGAATTAGTTGATATTAATTAATCTATTCTCAACACTGTCATGACTATGGGGTCTTTTTTTATTGTATATAAACTATAAATTATTATAACGTGTAAAGAACATGTTGTAGAAAACATGTCCTTGTTCACATATCTTAGACATAATACAACACGTTTCCATGTCATTTTATTTTTTCGATTATTCTTGTATTTTTCTCAACTCTTTTCATCTTCATTTGAAATGACAAAATTCAGGGATAAAATAGGATTAAGGTAGAAATATTGACCCCAAATAAATGGACTAATTTGGTAAATGTCTCCTTTTAATTTTTTTTTTTTTTGAAAAATTGTCAAATATAAAAAATTAGATGATAAAAGTTATAAGAATACTTTTATTTCATGTCAATTTTTTATAATATTTTAGATGATTAGTATTGTATATTATTTATTATAATTACAATGAATAAATACTATATTATTAAATATATATATTTTATACACAATATTATTTGATATATAGTAATACAAAAAATTAATCTACACACCTATTAATATTCTTTATTTGGAACTTGGAAATTGAAATTTATTATAGTATTTATTATTTAATTTAATTTTATTGTATAGATTAAGGCTGCACATATATAGAGTATTGTTATTTTGTATTAGTATTGATGTCTAACATTTTTTATAAGTGGCACTACCATTGATTAATAATATTCTTGAAATTTATTTTATTAAGTTATATGAAATTTAATATTTAATTATATTAATAACAATATAATACGGACTAAGATGTTAAGCACGAAGTACTTTTTATAATTTAGTCTAAAATGGTAATTGGTGAAGCTAGTTTGTGGGGGATTAACGTTATCATTTGTAATAGTGCACGATTTGTCTCTTTGCATTATGATCTAATTAAGTATATTTAGTCATTGGTTTCATGTGCTTTTCGATTGTGGAGATGCTATGCAATCATAACATATTCTTAACTAATGATTATGAAGGAAATTGACCACAACACAATTTGATTCTAATAACCTATAAAATCCAAAATAGAAAGGGAAGAATATTTCTCTAACTCTAAGGGTTCCACTTTAGAGTGGTCCGAAATCCGAATCCAACAATAAAATATTATAAGTATGTATCTTTTCAAGGATTTTTTTTTTCTTTTTCTTTATTGGATAGAAATCTTTTTAAGGAGTTTTGTTCACGCACTCTCATATGCCATATACCATTTATAGATTCTATATGCTATAGATTGATTAATTGACAAATTTAATTTTTTATGCTTACAAATATTTAATATTTTCTCCCTAAATACATAACATGTAATATTTGTGGGATATGACATATTTTATAATATCTTTAAAATACCCCCATTTACATTATCCCCTATCCCCTCTCTTCTTCTCTCTTTCTTCATACCTATTAGACCCCAATCAGGGTCCCCATCGGACCCGTCGAACCCCTATTTACAGCACATGCATTGGACCCTAATCGAGGTCCCCATCAGACCCGTTGAACTCAAAAGTTTTTCCAGTACATGCATCGGACCCCCATCGGACCCGTCAGACCCAAAAACTAAATTTTTTTGCACATGCATCGAACCCCATCAGGCCATCGTCTTCCCCAAACTGTGATTTCCCCAAATCACAGATCTGAACCTTGGACATTGTTGGGCACCGTTTGGGTCTCCTCCGTGACGCGGTGATGAGGGTCGGAATGGTGGGTGTGGGTCTCGGTCGGGGTGGTCAGTCGAAGTGGGTTGTGTGGGGGGTTGTGCGATGTGGGTTCGGGCGATGAGGGTCAGGTGGGTGTGGGTCTCGGTCGGAGTGGTCAGTCGGAGTGGGTTGTGTGGGGGGTTGTGGGATGTGGGTTCGGGTGAAGGGGAAAAGGCAAGGAGAGTTTGAGGGAAGGAGAGAGAAAGAGTGAGTTTTTGAGAGAGGTATTTTTGGGGTTTTGAAAAAGTGGTCATATGTTTTCAATGTTGAAAAGTATTAGTTTAGGGAAAAAAATTATCCCTTAATGCATGCATAGAAATTCAAATTTCCCCAATCTTATTACATATGATTGATTTTATTAAGTACATCATAATTTTAATAGAATTATTATTACTTAAAAGGATGTGTATATACCTATATTATGTATTATTGTATTTTTTGTATTTTTTTAATAAATAAGATACAAAATTATTATTACACTAATAACAGTATGAGACCAAAAAAAATATTAGACATCAATAATACTTTTAGCACAAAAATTACTTTACAAGAAAAATTTATTAATTATGAAATAATCATCATAAATTTCATTAAAAAAACATTCATAAAATGTTAATATTTAATTCATATAATTTGATTATACGCACACACAAATCATACATAAAATTGACAGACTTATATTTGAACTAATTATTTTTTTAAATATACCTATTAAAGTGAAACATGAAAAATTTTATTTTCAGTATTATAAATTATTTGTAAATTTTAAAAAATTTATAAAAATAATAAATATTGTTATAAAAAAATATTATAACATATAATTTGAGATGTAAAATTAATTAAGAGATTTTTAACACTACTCATATCTAATTACAATTACTAAAAAAGTGTACTCAAGCACGAGCAATAGCGAAAAACATTTGATAGATTTGATTTGAATACGCGCCACGTCACATCGTGGGACAGGTCACCAAATAAAAAAATAAAAAATAAACCTAAGCATATAACACGTGCCCATCTCAAACAAAAACTCTCCACTATTAAGGAAGAAAAAAATAAATAGAAATCATTTATTAAAAAATAGAAAACCTAAAAAAAAAAGAAAAGAGTAGCTAGAAGTAAAATTACAAGGCAAAAATCAGCTTTAACTGACAAAAATAGCAAAATTAGATTAGACAACTGTGAAATGAAATTTTTTAATTTTCTTTGTTTATCTAATTATTTTTTTAAATAATCCCAAAAAAAAAAAAATAGTGTACAATGTGGGGTGAGCTTATCACTCCCACTGGATATTGTGACGGTTTAAGTTACATGAGAAAAAATATATGAGAGAGAGAAAGAGGTCTCAACGGTTTCCAACACCTATTCTTTCTTACCACAAATACACAAACAAAGCATAAGTACTTGCTAGGCTTTTTAGAGAGAGAGAGAGAAGGAGTTTCTAGTGAGAGAAAGGGGTAGAGGAGAGAGTTCTTTCTACTTTGAGGTTCCATTTATCATTAGTTCAATTTTTATTCTGGTTTTGTTTTGTTTTGTGGTCTGAATTTTTCAGGTATGGAGAACAAAGTGGATGAGGTTGTGTCTGTTGAGCTTCCAGCTCCTCCTGCTTGGAAAAAACTGGTCTTTTTCTTCTCTCTCTTTTTCTACACTCTTAATAACAAGTGCTTTGTCTAATTAAGAGTAACAATTTTTTAATTTCTTTGATGTTTTTGGAGCTCGAACGATTTTTATGTGAATATTTGCCTCTGTGGCTCCAAGTTTGCTTTTTGAATTTTGAAGGTACCATTTTTATGATTCATGACATCAATTTCTTTCCTTCCGTTTTTGGGTCCGAGTTTGTCACTTTTTTGTTGTGCTTAATTTGCTAGATTGTTTCTTTTTAAGTAGTCTGACGGGAGTAATTTTTTGACAAGTAATTAATAGTATATTTAGTTTTCATAGCTAGGGTTTCTGCATAAAATTTGGTACTAACTGCCAAGATAGTAAATTTTGGGGTTAGGGTTTCCCAAGATGGGGTTCTTTGTCCATCTGTTACTATTTTCGGGTAACAGTTTCATTTTTCTTGAAGGAGAAAATTTGAAATAAGCTTGTAAATTTAAAAACTTGTTTTTGATGAAGGATTTTCTCCCTGAATTACCTACATTAGCAAAAATTTCAGCAATTTATGGTTTCTGGAATAGCTTTCCCAAAATAATGGTTTTTGGTTATCAATTTTGTACTTACACACTCTCTGCTTTCAGAGGGTTGACTTTATCTTAAGTACCATTTGTATTTGTTTAATCTCTGAAGTGTGCTTCTTCAATTTTGAACCAAATATGCATTTTTTTGTCGTATGGATTTTGTACTTTAGATCGTGTTCAAGTCAATAAACTTGAATAGAAATTTGGAAATTGTTGGTCTCTCGAAATATAGTTTTCCTAAAATGCAGATGAACAGAAGAAACGAGGGAAAGAAAATCCCTCTTGTAGTTTTACTAGTATATACTATATAGATAGTTGACGAATTTAGTTTCTTATAAAGCTGAGATTATAATTTGCCATTTTGCTATATTTAGCCAGTTCCATTTTTAGCTGATTTTAAATTTCTGATGGTTCTAATCTATAGCCCTATTTTTGTAAAAGTGGTAAGACTGGCAGTTGTCTTGACTTCTAAATACTCTGAAGAAATATGTATTGGGATACCACTAAATTTTGTACAACTCTTGTGTAGTGGGAGTCCATAGGAACAAGATTACTTTAGGTATTTTCTTATTACAAGTATCTCTGATCTGTTTTTTTTGGGTGCAGTTTGTGCCAAAGAAGGCAGGAACACCAAGGAAAACTGAGGTTATTTTTATCGCACCTAGTGGGGAAGAGATATCGACTAGAAAGCAATTGGAGCAGTACCTAAAATCACATCCTGGGAATCCTCCTGTATCGGAATTTGACTGGACTACTGGTGAGACTCCTCGGCGATCTGCAAGAATCAGTGAGAAGGTGAAGGTAACCCCACCACCACCAGAAAATGAGCCACCCAGAAAACGTCGAAGATCATCAATCTCGAAGAAGGACAAGAAAGAAGGGGAAGTTGCTCATGAAGAAAATGAAGCACAGGCTGCTGAAAAGACAGATGCTGGAGCTGATGGGGCCGGGAATGGTAGCAATGTGGAAGAAAATAACAGTACTAAGATTGATGATGCTATTATGATTGAAGAAACTAAAGGTGAGAGTGATACTAAGGATAAGGAAAGTGATGAGCAAGTAGTTGCAGAAGCAGCTGCAGAAGAACAACTTTTGGGTGAAGCTGTGGCTACTGAGAATGGAAAGGAAAGCTTTCCCAAAGTTGAAGCTGAGAAAGCAAATGAGAATGCCCAAAAAGAAACCGAGACTTCTACTGTAACTGCAGTTGAGGTAGAGAAAGTGAATGAGAATGTCCAGATAGAAACTGAGACTACTACTGTAACTGCAGCTGAGGTAGAAAAAGTGAATGAGGATGTCCAGATAGAAACCGAGACTGCTACTGTAACTGCAACTGAGGTAGAGATGGTGAATGAGAATGTCCAGATAGATATCGAGACTGCTACTGTAACTGCAGCTGAGGCAGAGATAGTGAATGAGAATGTCCAGATAGAAACCGAGACTACTACTATAACTGCAGCTGAGGTAGAGATAGTGAATGAGAATGTCCAGATAGAAACTGAGACTGCTACTGTAACTGCAGCTGAGGCAGAGATAATGAATGAGAATGTCCAGATAGAAACCGAGATTGCTACTGTAGCCACAGCCGAAGCAGTAAAAACAAATGAGAATGTCCAGAAAGAAACCGACACTGCTACTATAACCGCAGCTGACACAGAGAAAGCATATGAAAATGTCACTGCTTTTGTAACCGCAGAAGCAAATGGAGGAGCAGAGAAAGAGGATCCTAGTGGAGTGGCACCTCCATCCCAAGCAGAGACTAAGGGGGTTGATGTTGAGGAGAATATCACGAAGGCGGATGAGGGTGTTGTTGATCACGGAAAGGTTGACCATATGGGGCGAGTTGATGCCCCACAACAACCTCCGGCACCCTCCCCAGTGAGCTGCTGAACGTTACGTGGTAGAGCTATCAATTCAATTTCCCCTGTGCATTTTGTAATACTCTAGTCAAAGGTAAAGGTAATTTATGATGAATTGGGTAGCCCCAGAATTTAATGGATGACTGTAATTCTAATATTAAAATCTATGTTAGCTTTATTTGTATGTAGCTTTAGTAGATTAGGAGGTAGATTTTGATATGTTGGGCAGGAGCTTTATTGTAGGAGTAATAAGGTAAGACATCTTATGTGGGTTAGTTTCTCTTTTCTTGTGCTGTAGAGTTTAGGTTATAGCTTCTGCTCTGTTGGTACGCTATTTACCGTAATTGCTGATGTTGGTAACTAAAACTGTCATTAAATGTTCTTATGATACAATTTATTTGTTATTATGTTGATTAAATTTTAAAGTTTCAGTAATTGGATTGTTTCAAAAGGTTAGTTAAATACATCATGTGAACATGGTTTTTCAAGGTATAATTCAGATGAAGAAAAAACCTAATTGCTGCAGAAATTTTCTTAAACTGTAACAAATTTCTGTGAAGATGGCATAAAAATAAAATAAGGTAGGAAGAGATTAATTTTTCAATACGATACTTATACTAAAATAAAAATTTAATCTTAAAATAAAAATAATTATACTGACTTAAAAGTAGCACTATAAGAATTGTTTTATTTTTATTAGAAATGTGGGACAAAAAAAATAAATAATAACAAGTGGATAAATAGTCAATTTTAGTTTAAATTTATGTAGTGTTTAAATGACCTGATGATATATTAAAATGTACGTCTGTGAAACAGTTCTTAACTTTATATATGCATAAATATTGTAAAGATTGAAATTAAAAAAAATAAAATAAAATAATGGACTTTGACTATGCATGATTTGCTTATTTTGATTAATTATGCTTTTTGAACGATTTCATTATGGAATGGACTGTGTGATTTATTTGTTAATAGAAATTTTCATTTTTCTCTTAAAAATAATGAATTTTTTCTGTGGTTGAATTGTATTTCTGTTTCAAAAAAAAAAAAAAGAATTGTATATTCATTTGAAAATACAATAAGCTAAATTCATCTAAAAGTTTGTTTATTAAAAGTCCTTTTGTTATTTTTTTATAGTTTTGTTGATGTAACACTAATATGTCATTAATTTTGTATAATTTAATAGTTTAGGCAACAAATACATAACGTTTTAATAACAAATTATGAGAATATTTGTATGTTTAGTATCAATATATCCAAGTAACCCTATTGAACGAAAAAAAATACAATAATTTGTATAGTTAGATTTTAGTTCAGGAATAAAAATTATATTCATTCTAATATTTTTAGATGGCTTGCCAAGTTTATTAATTTTCTTTAAAAATCTATTCCCTACGAAAAGCATAAATATACAAACATGCATGCCAATTCAAATCAATTATACAAAAACAAAAGAGACAAAACGTACACCAATAGAAAGTTCAATTTTTTTTTTTCGAAAAGGTATACTTTAGTGGAGAGAAAAAAGATAAGAATCTATTCCCAACATATTTCCCCATCTTTGGATTTAGGCCAAGAACAAGAATCATCTTCAAAAGTTTCAATCTTTCTAAACCATCATCATCTTTGGACAAAGGGCAAGAATCTACTTAAACAATACCAAAGGAAAAGTACTAAAATCAAAATTCTTTTAAAAAAATAATAGTAATGGTGAACACTTCATCTCCCTCTTCTTCCTTCTTCTTCTTCTTCTCTACAAAAATGGAAATTTCATTCATTCTTCCCACCAAACAAATGGCATTCTCTTCAATCTCCCTCTCCCTTTCCTTCTGCTTCTCTCTACTCTTATTCTCTCCTCTCTTTCTCAAAGGTAACATCTTTTTTCAAATAAGTTTTTTGTTTTGTTGTATATTATTGTTTTTTTTTTTTCAAATATATTTTAACACATTGTTTTTGTTTTTTTTGGTTGACCAGAAGTCAACGCCTTTACAGGAACGTATGGAGTAAACTATGGGAGAATAGCAGACAACATACCACCACCACAAAGCGTAGTGACACTTCTCAAAGCAGCAAAGATCAAAAACATAAGAATCTACGACGCAAACAAAGATGTTCTAACGGCTTTCAAAGGTTCAGGAATCGAAATCATTGTAGGACTTGGTAACGAGTTCTTGAAAGATATAAGTGTAGCTGAAGACAGAGCAATGATGTGGATCAAAGAAAATGTTCAGCCTTACATTCCTGGAACTCGAATCAGAGGAATCGCCGTTGGAAACGAGATATTGGGTGGCTCTAGTTTAGAATTGGGTGAAGTTCTTCTCCCAGCTGTGAAAAACGTTTACAGTTCTCTTCAAAAACTTAATCTACACAAATCTATTGAGGTTTCAAGTCCACATTCAGAGGCAGTTTTCGCCAATTCATATCCACCATCTTCATGTGTGTTTAAAGAAGATGTAGCCCAAATCATGATACCACTTTTGAAATTCTTTCAACAAATTGGAACCCCTTTTTATATCAATGCTTACCCTTTTCTAGCTTACAAAAGTGACCCTGAACACATTGATATAAACTATGCTCTGTTCAAGAAAAGTCCTGGCATTTTCGATGCCAAAACTAATCTTCATTACGACAACATGTTCGATGCTCAGCTTGATGCTGCTTATGCAGCTTTGGAGAAAGCTGGGTTTCCTAAAATGGAAGTGATTGTGTCTGAAACAGGTTGGGCTTCGAAAGGTGATAGTGATGAAGCTGGTGCTAATCTCAAAAACGCTAGAACTTATAACTTGAATTTGAAGAAAAAATTGCTTAAGAAAAAGGGTACTCCTTATAGGCCTAAGACTAAGGTAAGGGCTTATATTTTCGCTTTGTTTAATGAGAATCTAAAACCTGGTCCAACTTCGGAAAGGAACTTTGGGCTGTTTAAGGCTGATGGGAGTATATCTTATGATATTGGTTTCACTGGGTTGGCTCCTTCTTCTGCCACTTCTTCTCTATTGTCGTTTAAGGTATGTTTACATTTGATCTTTTTGATTAGTTTAGTTTATACGATGTATGCATAGATTTTAATGGTTTTCTTTTTGTGTTGTTAAAAGGGTATTGGAATTCAAGGTTTGGTTCGATCATCGTATTCATGGGCTTTTACGAGCTGTGCTGCGGTTCTGCTTCTAATTTTATCGTCGTGATGATTGAGGATGTTGACCAAAGACTTTGACTCCCCATCCTATACGTTGAGATCCTTGAAATTTGAATTTGATGTAAAAATTTGTATTTGTGTAAAATATTTACTGTATATGGTAAATTTATTCATTCAATTCCAAGTATATATACCAATGATAACACGATTATTTTTTATATATGTATTAGACGTGGATCACACAAAGCTGTTTTTTTTTTCATAATTTACAATAAGAAAAAAATCAAAATGCATATGTTATGTTTTTTTTCCCTTACCTTCCTCCTCTGTTTTTTATTTGTTCGTTCTTTTTCTTACATTTTCATAATTCATGTAGGATTTTACTGCCTTAACCCTACACCAACAAAGACTTAATATCAGTATTAAGGTCAAAACTGACCTTTCCAAGTCTAACTAATGCTTTAGACTTAAACGGCACCGTATGACCAACACGACATTCAAACTTGTGTCGTTTGGCTCTCTGAGTATTAAATACTCTGAGAAGGGTCTAGAAACCCTAACACTCAAAACACTCAGCCTCACCAATCCCACAGATCGAAACCCTAGCAGAGCAAGTTCTCAAAGAGAACTTGCTCGATTCCAAACCCTAGAAACCCAGAAAACCCAGATCCAAACACACACACAGATTTTAGGTTTAGATGAATGAAAAAACCAAGTAATAGGAAAGAAATCACCAGATTTGTTTCAGAGTTCACCCCAAAATTAGGGCTACGTCTCTGTCAAGCTCGTCTCAGAGATTAGCTTGATATCCACTATGATCAAAGGCAAAAATACAGACTTTTGGAGCTTCCTGTCACAAGATCTTTGATCAGGTAAACTCAGTTTTGGTTTGTACAAGTTTTCATTTGTTTTTCTTGTGATTTTCTTCTCGATCTAACTCTGTTTGTTGTCGTTGTGCATGTACTCATCCCTTCTACCTCCTCACCATGAGATCTGCATTCTCAAGGTTGGATCTTGGAGCTGAAGTCTTCAAAACTAGGGTTTTCTCTTCCTTTCTCTCTCTCTGTAATTTCTGATCTGATTTTCTGTGTTAGATCTTAGGTTATTTGCTTTGATTCTGTTCTTTTATAGAGTAGTAGAGTCGGTTGATCAAGATCTTAGGAGTTAGTTACACTTTCAGTTGTAACTAACTGCTAAGATTTGATCCACTAGAGGCGAAGCCACCCTAGGACTGTTTTGTTTACTTGTTTCTATTTTTTGCTTTGCTGATGTGGATATTTATTGTAAAGGGACTGGTTATAAGTGGAATTTACTCAACAATTCATAATTACGATGATGAAGAAATTAATGAATAAAGTCTCATTTCTCGAGGAGAAAGATTCAAAGTCCAAAAACTTTGGCAACTTAATAATTAATAGTCGATTGAGAAAAAGGGTTATACTTATACATTAACTAAATCTTATTAATGAGTTTGAGATGACAAAACAAAATTATGTACAAATCGTAGTATTACAAGTGGAATGAAATAAAATTCTCAATTATAATAATAAATCATCTTCCATAAAACTACTTTGATCGTATATGGAGAAAACCAAATGATTATTAAGTATTGACTTTCCTAGACCATGGAACTTTGAAAAATGGATACCAATTATTTCCCAAGTTACCAAAACATTGATTGAGTTTCCTTGTCATTTTCCTCTATTTTACTTGTATGTGCCAATTAATTCCACGTCAACGCCGTGGTTTAGACCCTTCAACAGAAACGTGAGAAGTCTTTCTTTTACATTACTCCCTTGATATTATTTATAGGTTCCATACCATTCCATCCACTTAACAAGCATCTCACATAATCATCTACCTTCAATATTAGAAGAGTGTGTATGTTGAAAAATGGAAAAATGTGTTATAGTTGTTGTTGGTGTCATGGTAGCAGTATTTGTGGAAGGCATGTTTGCACAATCAACAACAGTGCATGTGGTTGGAGATAGCATGGGCTGGACCGTCCCACAAAACCCCTCAGAGTATTCCACTTGGGCCAATCCTAAGAAATTCTTTGCTGGCGATATCCTAAGTAAGATTTCCACATCTTATTATATATGTTCTGTTAACCATATTTTGTATTTTCTCTTCTTAATGTTACACAACTGGGGAAACTTTTTCCTTGAAAGAGGAGTACCAAGCTGTCCCTTATATTTTTAGGCTAATTAACATTGTTGGATTTAATGATTTTTTTTCTAATTTTAATTAATAAAGAAAATCTAACATAGATGAAAGTTCAGTTGACTTGATTTAGTACATATCAATATTTGAGGGGCATGATTTGATAAATATCAAATCTAAAGAGTATGATTTAGTACATGGACAATCGAAAATTAGAAAAATTGAATAAAATTGAATAAATTTTCATAAATCCAACAATCTCAATAGTTGAAAAGAATTTTTAATGAAAAAAAATTTAGAGAACATGATTTAGTACATGTCAAAATTCAGAGACAAAAATCTTAATTAGCTTATATTTTATTGTTACAATTTAATAATTCATATATTTTAGTTTAATATAGAAAACTCTTATATAACAACAAGTCTACATATAAAGGATCATTTTCTATGATGTTGGTCGTGTTAAAATATTAATAACAATAGCCATTAACATTTATTATAAATTATTCAAAATTTTGTAATATTTAGTAACCAAAAACACTAAGGTGGTGTTTGGTTCACATGAATGAACATTGGAATGGACTTGCTATTCCTTAAGAAAGCTCAATCAAGTGTTTGGTTTCTTTATTAGAACTTGAAAGCCCATTCCAAAGGAATTACAATTCACCTAAACTAAGGATTTACTTTTCCACTATAAAATCACTTGAAAGCTAATTCCATACTAACAAAAGTCTATTTTACCCTATCAATCCTCCTCCACTTCTCACCTTTTTGGATGTTATCATCATATTACTAATTATTTAATATTTATATGTAATTTTATTATTTTATTTTTTAATAATTAAGTTTGAGAATGTGCACATTTCCATCACATGATAAATATATATTTTTTGCTAAGAATATTATTTATTTTTTCAATTTATAAAATAATGGGGTGTAGTCGTACCAAAAAAATTGTACACTAATGTAAATAGGGTAAATACCATTTTGGACCCTCTGTTTTGCAAAAGTTACCAATTAGACCCTGTGTTTTGTTAAATGACAAAATGAACCCTGTATTTTCTAAAATAGTACAAATAGGACCCTGAATTGATTTTTTGTCAAATTAAAGTTTAATTATAATCCGATCTAAAAGTGCTATGACAAAACTGTTTACATTTTTTGTATCTGTTCGCATTAAGCATTGTCTTCAAGTTGGTTGTATTAAAAAAAAAAGTTGTCAAAAATTAAGCTCAGGGTCCTATTTTTACTATTTTAGAAAATACAGGGTCCATTTTGTCATTTGACAAAACACAAGGTCCAATCTGTAACTTTTGAAAAATACAGGGTCCAAAATAGTATTTACCCATGTAAATATGTTATAGTGTTAATGTTGTGTACCATTATTGTTTCAGCATTCAAGTTCATGAATGGCAGACACGACGTGGTTGAAGTACCAAAAGCATCATACGAGGGTTGTAGTGCATCCAATGCCATAGGCAACACCTTCACAACAAGCCCAACCAACTTTTCTCTCACCCAAGGACACCATTACTACATATGCACCTTCGGCGACCACTGCCAATCTGGCCAGAAGTTAGCCATCCAAGTCCTATCTTCCCAAGAACCCTCCCACCCACCTTCACCATCTAATGCTAATGTCCCGTCTACGCCTGGTTCTTCGTCGTCGCCGCCGCCCTCTGTTCTGGCTGCTGTCTTCTTCAATTTAATGTCCATTGCACTCACTCTCTGTTTCTCTATGTAGTCACTTTCGTTACCAATTAGTTGGTTTATATGTTTGTCAATGTAATAAGCTTGGCCATATTTTTTACCCTTTTGGTTAAAATTTTGGACATGTAGTCAATTTTGTCAAACCTACTCAACTAGCTAAATCTATACCATGTTTGTTATTTGAGGAAATTATAAATTTTAAGGATTTTTATATTTCTTTTTTTTTTGGTGCAAAAAATGATTTTATTTTGGGAAATTTACATGGTATACTAACTTTTGTCATTTTTTTATAAAAATACTGCCAGACGGTATTTTTTTACTTTTTTACTGTATTTTTTATAAGTTTTATACTGCAGTATACTGTCTTAAATTTTCACTGGTGTTCTACTGGTGTTTTATTGGTGTTCTACTGTTATTTTGAGTTGTTTTGCATTGTGTTTTACTGGTGTTTTATAAAAATACAGTATTTTTGAAAAGATTTCCGTGTCACAGTATTTTTGTAAAAGTTAACCCAAATTCCAGTATTTTTGTAAATTTCCCTTTTATTTTTCAAAAAGGTTATATTGTGGGAAAATTAAAGATAAAGCTGAAAAAAAAAATGAGAAAATCTGGTAAGAGTAACCAGTTAATATAAGGAGGCTTTTTCTAGATCTTTTCACTTTTTAAAAAAAGTTGTCTTAAAATAACTTTTTTTTTTAAATATAATAACTAGTTTTATTGTTGAGAGTTAAAACAATACAAATTATATATATTTTTTTTTTGAGAAAAAACTACATTTTTACAAACTTATACTTTAAAAATTATAAAAATAAAAATTCCCCTTGTTATTATAACATAATTTTTTATTATCCAATGCACTTTTATGTTAAGACTCGGCCAGCCCTGAGGAGAAATTAGTTATTGGACATGAGATATGTAGTATTTTTAAAATTTATCAAAATATTTTGTGTGTATATTCGAAAATTGATTGGTACCTAAGCTGAGTGGGCCCCTTGGAGCAGGACTGAGGCCCAATGGACTCAAAATGCCCTTAACAAAAAATGAAGATTTTGGAATATGTACACCCAAGCTTCCCAACATTTTTAAAAATTAAATTTCATTTTTTTATTACTATTTAAAAAAAATTATTTTTAGTATGAATATTATAATAACCAAAGCTTTCAAAATAAGAAAGAGAGAAGCTTTTATAACCAAGATTTTCATCTAGTTTCCAAGGGGCTCCAGCCGAGTCCATTGTCCTAGTTTTGGAGGTCGAAAATAACTGGTATGGATCAAAATATATTTATAATATATGAAAAAAGCCCTAAAAAAGTAAACTTGTTGTTAGTTTTTTCTAACTAAATTACAAAGAGTATGAAAAATGAAGATATGATCATCGTTGGTAAACCGGTCATGCATATAAATAAATAATAAAAATGTTGGTCCATAAAAAAAATTAACTTGTTTTCCGTAATTGTAAAATAAACTATTCAATGGAAGATAAAAAAAATTAACTTGTTTTCCATTTATATAAGTTTGCCAAATTTTATGGCTTTACATAAAATATTGGCAAACTTATATAAATGGAATATATATATATTGTCAATATTATAAGAAAATATTGTCGTCAATCATAGGAATATTACACTTCATTTTACAAATAGAAATATCAAATTCAAATTTTTTCACCCCCAATGTAAAGAAAAAAAAAATAAATTACAACACATTAATGAATAAGAACGTGAAGTGATTATGAGTTAATACTATAACGACTTGTCGTATTCCTCATATTTTAATTTAATACTCAGTTAGAATAAAAAACTTCTTTTAATAAGAAATATTTAAAATGTTTCAATAATATTAATTCCTTAATTAATGTAAATGTAAGGAAATCATAAACTCAATAATTTAATTAAAAAATTAATTATTGATTTGATTTGATTTTTAATTATTCATTCTCATCATCAAAAATGATTTTATCATTATTTATTACATTATACATGCACCCATTTATCATATAATTAAAAATAAAAAAAACCCATAAATGGTAGATCGACATGCATAAATATATATAGTAAATGTTAGATATAGGTGAAAGAGAGTGTACGTTGGAGTCAATGATAAGATATAATTAATTAACAGAGATAACTATATTTATACGTAGTGTCCAGTAGTACTACTAGTGTCCATCTTATTCATATAATTAAATATTATAATTAAAATGTACTTAAGTCGAACTTGTCAATTAAAAAGGACATAGAAATATAATATTTTATCAATATATATAATATATGATCTCTTATATGCACTAGGCAACGTGAATCATCATTGTGCTTTTTTTAGCTTTAAAATTATATAATACAATAATTAGTCAATTAATTAATTTTGTTACGTGGGATGAAAGAGCATATCACACGTAGATATTTTGATTAGCAACTTTAATCAAAAAGAAAGTTTTTTTTTTTTTTTTGGAAAAGTGAGAAGTGAGAGGCTAAAGTGGTTTGTATTTTCTGAAGATTATGATGAGTTTTTTTCATAAGGATGTTCTTCTCACAGTGGCCACTCCTTTATGAATCTAAACATTCATCATGAATTTTTTGACTATAAATTCTCTTTTGGTATAATTAAAGTTCATGTGTTTACAGTACGCTAATAACAATAACATGGGTTTACAGTGAAAGGCCAATAATGTTACTATTTTAAAAGGTTTTATCTCAAAATTAATTAGTATAATAAATAAAATAAATTATGTTTTATGTATAGTTTAATTTTTTTTATATTTATTATTATCATGTAGAACAATATTGTTTAATCCTACATATTTATTTATTTATTTTTCAAATAAAGAGTGCTCGAGTTTAAAAGAAATCTAGCTATGAAAAGGATATTAACAATCAAATATACTACATTAATTAACAAAAGAACAAGATGATAATAATAAAACTTAATACATTTTAAGTGTGGTATAAAATGAACATTTTATACATAGAATTCAAATCTTTACTTTTCTTTCTTTAATACTATACATAGGATATGGGAAGGTATATAATTCTAATTAATAAAATAATAAATAAATGTCTTTTTGTAACTTTCGAATTAATTGAATATATTTTATGAGGCGTTTACACCGACAATATTATATGATATAGTACAGCTAATTTATTTGAAAAAACAAAAAGTTGAGGTTATAACTAAATAGATAGACTGTTTAACAACTTTAAAAAGTTATTGGAAAGTTTGTTTGGAAGATATATGAACTTTTGATATATATATACTTTGATATATTAAAAGATATTTATTCAAAGAACGGCTGGGAAGAGTTTGACAGATAATAAAGTTTTTTAATTAGTCAATGTATAGCAATGCTTCAATTATATTTTATAATAATTAAGCAAAAGAAATGGATATGAACCATGATTTTAATTATGTATTATAAGGTTTCATTTAATTTATTAGATATAACTCACAGTTTAAACCACAAGTTCATATAGTGTTCGGGAATAAAGCAACAAAGAACATATGCAATTTGAATGTGTGAAGTAGAAGACCACAGTGATCGTATGTGTTAATTAAATTAAATATTAGTATTGCTAATTTATTAATTTGTTTTAGTAATGATATAATTATAAGCATGTGTTTAATTTATAAGTCATATTTTATTGATATACATTGTAATTTTTTTTTTTTTTTTGAAACAAGATTCATTCAAACAACAATCAATACAATGGATTAAGCCAGTCTTTTTTCACAGCTTGACATTGTAATTATAGCTATAGCTTTAGTAAAACTATAAATTGTTATCGAGTGTAGGCTAAAAAAAATGGAGTATTATTAATATTATTTTGGATTAATTATTTTTTAATATTATATTATTTAATTTTTATTAAAAAATATTTTTTTACGTAATTAACAATAAAATAAAATAAATTATTGTTATTTTATGTTTTTAATAATATAAAATAAAAATTTAAAAGAAGAAAAAAATTATATGTAAAAAATATATTTAATTTTGTTTAATATTTTGTACATAGACAAATATATATAAGAATAGAATATATATTTGATTTATTAAGTTTTAAAATATATTTATATTATTTGATTATATTTTTTTTTTTTTTTTGAGGAAGAACAATTCTTTAAATAACTAAACGATTACAAGGAAATGGCAAGTCCCGCTCAATTGCGGGACGAGCACAAGGGGGAGAAACCCCAATCCACATAGCACTAACTTTGTGTTTCAAAGCATAATTATTTGATTATATTTTTAAAACCTAATTTTTTTATAGTCATAGTAATTATATATATAATTTTTAAAAAAATTATATAAATATATGTAGATTAGATTAGATCGGTTACTTTTACATATCAATCAATATTTAATTTGTATTTAATTGAATTATGCTAAATGAATTTAATTGACACCTCTAATAATATTTTCTTATTTCTTCTCTAATTTTTTTTTAATAATCTTTGAGGATTTTTTCAATTTAAAATACTATGTATGTATGGAAAACTTTAAAGTGTATAATATATTAATGTGTACACTAAAAAAGAGGTGGGGGAATATTGTGATGATATCTAAAAGATATTTCCTATGAGGGTGATCAGAAAAAGAATTAAATTAATAACCTTCCATGGTTGGACATGTATAGATAAGGGTCGAGTGAGAATATTACATGAAAATCATGTAACCACTCCCCACTCATTGACTACTTAATTATTATTATTATGATTTTTAACCATGTGATATGATTGATTTACTCCATATATGTTAGAATATGGCTCATGCATTATTAATTAATTTAACACACCTTTTCAGTTTTCACTAACCAAAGAAAAAAGAAATTATATATGGTGGGACAACACAATCGCAATATTATTTATATATAAAAATATAATATTATAATAGATTAATTAATATGTCCCTGATTTTTAACTTCTTGTGTGCTTTCAAATTTCAATTTTGGATAATTGATCATCAACTCTCTCACTAATAAAACAAATAAAATAAAATAAAATACATAAAATATATACTTATTTTAGAGCCGATCTATGATGCTGGTTTTTGTTTACAATATTAAAATAATAACAACATGATATAAACTATATAGTATTTACCACTTGAAATATATATTCAAAAAATGGTATAAAGGATGATGCAATTCCTTACGATCTTCCTTATATATTTATAAAAAATAATAATAATATCAAATATAGATAATATATATTTAGTTTTTGAAATCAGCAAAAATGCAACATTGATCTTGCTCAAGTAATATAATTGTCACACTATAATTAATGAAATAATTGAATATCCTAAACTAGCTGTTGTCATTTAATTGTCAACAATATTTTTGGTAGCAATGTTTATAATTAAGTAGTCACTTTAAATCTCACATCAAAATTTCCCAATCAAATATTGGTTATACATTGTTATATGTAAGCATGTCTCCAACTAATTTAAATGCACAACTCACTAAGAATATTAATGTTAGGCAAATTAAAATTTTGGCTACTCTTGAATTGATTTTTACTGTGCACTTAAATATTTTAATTAAAAATTCCTCTTGAACTAGTTAAATATTTTAATTAAAAATTCCTCTTGAACTAGAATTTTTGAGATAGTTAATTGAATTCAAGACTTCTTTCTTATTTTATTAATAGAAACTTAAATCGAAAGTTCATAGGATAAAATTCGATACATGTCAAAATTTGGAGCATGATTTAGTATATATCAAAGTTCGGAAATACGATTTGATATATGGACTATCGCCAAATTAATAAAATTGAACAGAACTCCTTGAATTCAACAATCTCAATAGATCGAAAGAATTTTTAACAATTCAAAAAGTTAGAGAGGCATAATTTAGTATAGTAAAATGCTAAAAAGCACCATAGTGCATAACACTCTTATGAGATCTAATATTGTTACTGGTGCAATTTAATATCAAGTCTTACTTATTTTAATTTTTAAAGATTCGGGGAGAAAAATCTTAATTAATTTTAATTTTATGAGTTATATAAAAATTAAATAAAGTATTAGTCTAATAGAGTTGCAAAAAAAAAAAAAACGTAATAAATTTATAGAAACTTTCAATTCTGGGATGCAGAAACAACCAGTTTTGTATTGGAAACTAGTGTACATACATAAATGTGTGACCACTTAACTCTTACCCATGCAACTATCTTAGCACAAATTCCACCACAAATTGTCAATAAGGACCACTTACGAACACTCCAATTTTTCTTCTTTAATAAAATATTATTCATACATTTTTATCCTATTAAAATAATTTCTCAACTATTTCTTATATTAATTATTAATTAACATAATAATTGCTAACCATATATATAAATTAATAAGATAATGAAATTATTGCAAAAGAAAGAAAGAGAGAACACAAAAAGAATCGCATAACTTATTTTTCATCACTTCCCTCAATTTTTTTTATTAATTTTGTTTTTTTGCTCCAAAAAAACACAAAACCCAAACCACAAACATTACAAAGATACGATACATAATTAGTGTACTTAGTTCAATTTTTTTTTTTAGTTTAATTTAAGTTATTAATTGTTTTTTCTTTTAATCAAGCTCTTCTCCTCCTCCTCCAACGTTGAAGAAATCGTCACCGTTGATCTGATCAAGAATGAGGACTAATCCCATGGCAAAGGCTCCATCGAAACCGGGCTTAAGGCAAAGAGAGAAAACGTCTTTAGCAAGCACCACATTGGTTGAAGTATCAACTTTGCGTTTAATCTCAGCCACTGATTCCTTCGCTGCGTTAAAGATCGTGCAATTTCGTTGACCAAATGACCCTTCGATCTGATACTCCTCTTCTGGGTTTCCCATAACCTCAACCACCACGCTCGACCGTCCGATTATTGATGATCTCCGTACACTGAAGATCGGTTTCTGACCCTCCGATCTCTCCCCTAAGTACCCTTCCCACCGTTGATGAAGACTCGGCCTCTGTTTCATTATTATTATTAATAAACTAATTACAATAAAGAAAGAAAACGAAAAAGATTATATATACCAAACCAGACCAAACTCAAACCAAACTCGCCGAGTTAACTCAGATATATACGAGGCAAGCGAATCTCCATTAAAACAAGCAACAAAGGATATTTCATTTGTTACCCACAAATCTAAATCAAAAAAATAGCCAACCCTTTTGCGGACACGATTCTAGAAATGCCTAACAATAGTTTCTGCGACACCGAGTTGAGTACTCACTGAGTCAACTCGTGAGGTGAGAGAGAGAGAGTGTGTGGAAGAAAGTGAAAAGACATGATGTAAATAAATAAAAAAAAGACTTATAATACCTTCCGGCGAACAGTTAGGAGACAACGGCCGTGAGGGTCCATTAGAACGAGTTCGTCTTTATCACGAATATTGTGTCCGTACGAGTCAACTCGGAAGACTAGTTCACCTCTTGAATCGTAGACGGTGAAGCCATCTCCGGCGAAGAAAAGAGAGGTTTTTGAGACAGTGAGGCTGGTCTCTTCATCGAAAACATACCCAGATTCAACTACCAACCCCTTTTTCATGTCTTTTCTTCTACGGGTTTAGTTTCCAAACTCTCCAAAGTTGAGGGCTTAAAAGAAAATTTAGATTGACTTTAAGCAAAAAAAAAATATATAACGTATGTTCAACGAAGAAAAATATTTAGATGTAAATGTTAAGAGGGATTAGTAGAAGAGTGTGAGAGAGAAAAAATGGAAGGTTTAGTTGATTTAAATGATACGATATGACATGTGGCTTCTCATTAATATCATATATATCGTTTATATATAGAGATCTTTTGTGGCATTATAATATTCAATGCTGTTTCCAAACCTTTCCGTTCATTTCTTTCCAATATATTATTAATAAGAAAAGTGAAAAGTTAGAGTAAATTTTTTATTATAACTTTTTAATTATTTTTTATATTTGTTTAATAAAATTTTCACAGTTGAATAATTTATATTGTAAAAAATATAGATTTAAAATATTATTAATTTTATTTTCGGTATTATAAAAAATTAACTGCAATATTCCATTAAGTGATTTTAAGTGTAAAAGTTGATTAAATATTATAATTAGTATTCTTGATATAAAAAAATACTAATTATTTTTATATAATTGATTAAAGGCTATCATTTTTTGTCAGATCTATTCTTAAACTTTCAACTTCAATAAGTGATTTTTTTACTAGTATCTTTTTATTTGGAAGGATAAAAAAGCAAGGGACTTTAAGTTTAGTTACATTCCCTTGAGATCTTATACCACAATTCAAACCCGAGCCATATTTATAATTATCAAAATATATATACTATTTTAAAATATTATTTTTTGTCGAGTGACACCACCGGTGACATTTAACTTTTTCCTATATAATAATATTTAGTGATTGAAATAATAATAAAGAAAAAGAAAATCATAAATCATAAATATGTTATTATTTATTTTTAATATGTTATAGTGTGGTGTGTGGAGCCCGGTGGAAATGTGGAAACTTATCGCGAATCTAGGGCAGGGTGTGTGTTTAAGTGGAGAGACTTGAATACGTATGACTTGTCCAAAATATATGGATCGAAAAAAGTTAATGATTGACACTCTGACTCCATCGTAGGAGAGTTCTACTCCACTGTATATATATATATATATATATATATATATACTATAAATCTTTATGTGTACATCATTCGTGCATGCATGTTATATAGATACATATATCTTTTCATGTCTATATCATGCGTATATACTATATTTATTATAGGTAAAATTTCTAATTCATCTCACTACAAATTTGTATATGTATTTTGTTTATGGTAAAATTAGCTAGGGATAGAGGGTATAATAATAATAATAATAATTACGAAACCGAATTTTGATGGTTAAATAAAGATTACTTATTTTGAGGTGCCTTAATAATTTAGAATTTGTATCAACAAATTAAATTTAATTTGGAGTAATAACTAGATTTAAAAAGTATTTATTTAATTAACTAAGTAATTATATCTATATATATTATTTTTTTTTATAAATAATTTAATCACATGCCAAATAGCATTTAAACCAAATAAGTATAGTAATTGCTTTTGTTTTGATAGAAAGTGATATAATTGAGAGATAACAGTTACACTTTTTTAATTATTATATAGATCTAAAGAGAATTATTGGATATTCTTTAAATTTTCTCTTAATATATATATATAAATATATATGTTCTTAGGGCTCATTTGGAACGCCGTATTAGGTCGTATTGTATTGTATTATATATCATATTTTTATATAATACTATGTTAAACTTTAATTTATACTAAAATATTATATATTTAGGTGTCTATAAAAGTTAATACCACATATAGTTTTACATAAAAATATTGCATAATTAAAATACAATTCAATATAATACAATACAATACAATACGATCTAATACGGCGTTCCAAACGAGCCCTTAATGAATATCCAATAATTTTTAATTTCTCCATTTTGTAATTAGATTTTTGGGAAGAATTAATGATCATATCCAATTTAACCCTCTCTTAATATAATATATATATCTGCAAATGAAACAATACATTTGAAACACTAATTATGTAATTGCATGTCACAAATTTGTGATCTTTGCATATGTACATTGCACAATAATATTACCTGTGATATAGAAATACCTAATGCAAATTATATATTTTATCAGGATTAATTAATTCTTATAATTATTTTATTATCATGCATGCTAATAAATTGTGGAAAAAACGAATAAAAAAAAGGTGAATGTTCTTTTGTTTTGGGATGATCGATTAATTTATATTCAAAAGCAAAATATAAAGTAATATATTCATTTATGCAAATAATACTAGCTAGCTAATACAATTAAGCAGATCCATATAAATATAAATATATATATATATATATATATATATATGATATGGATAAAAACAAGTGAACCCTACCACAAACTCATATGGTAAAGAGGATTTGTGTTCCCACGTCGAAAACAAACAAAAGCAATCTGTCAAATCCAATTTCACTATATAAAAATATATGAATATTAATGAGTATTATTACTGTGTGTGGTCTAGTTGAACTGTAACACAACTTGTGTTGGGATTTCATTAAAAGAAGGAAAACTGTGTCTTTATATATAGTTGAGCTGTAAATCTATAGATCCATATATATGATATGTATATATCTCAAATGATTTAAGGTTATGCAAAAAAAAAAAAAAAAAAAAAAAAAGAAGTGAATGAATGAAAAATGCAAATAAATTATGTAATTATTTAAATATACCATTCTATATACAAAAATTTAAATAATTTGTGCCATAAATATTTGAATTTAATTTTTAATTGTAGACAATTAATATTTTATAAATTTAATTTCTAATAGTAATAGTATTTAATTTATATTTAATTAAGTATAAATTTACGTATTATTTTTTTATTAGTATATATATTTAAAATAATTTTTAAATAAAAAATAAAAATTTATTAATTTAAAGTAATCAAAAATTACTACGTGGCAATTTACTTACCACTTAACAGATTAAAGACCTATAAAATTTTAAAATTATAATTTAAGTATAATTATACTGTAAATAATTCAAAAATATTTAATGTAAACTTTTTTATAAATAGTGCATACAGATAGTTTATCTGTAAAAAAAATATTTATCTGAATTATTACTATTTATCTATACAGCAATTCTCTAAATATATATAAGCATTGTAATACATAAGTATATATATAACATGGTGTATTTTCAATGGGTATTATCCATGAATGAGTAATATTATAAAATTTTGAGTTTTTATATTAATTTTTCTATTTAATTAAAAAATTTCTCATTTTTATATTATATAGGCTGAGATTGGTTCATCAGCTGAAAAAAAAAATAATAAAAAAAAAAAATTCGGCAAAAAAGTGATTAAAAAGTTGATTTTGACTTAAATATTTTTCATATAAATATATTTTTGATATAGTGCAAAAAGAGGTATTTTTTAATATTTTATTTAATTAAGTAATTAAATTAAGCATAGAAATTTAATTTCTCTTTTATTATTCGTTATCGAATCAAAATTTAATGGTTTAATATTTTTAAAATTAATATTTATAGTTAAATTTATTTAAACTTATTAATGAGTAATACTCATTAAAAAATATTATTTATATATATATATGTTAAATATTCATGATTCCAATATAAGGTCATGATATCTCATCAGGAAGCATGTATGATCATGAGAAATTAATTATTATTTTAACAAAATATCTCAAAGATGTACTCGAACATTTAATAATACAAAAAAAATCATCTCGGTGTAATGTTTGTTTAATGTTTTGATAAGTTAATAAAAATGTATTATTATATATTTTTTAAATAGTTAATTATCAATTTTTTTCCCGAATTTTGACATGTACTAAATTATGCACTTGAATTTTTTTTTGCCGTTAAAAATTCCCCCTGAACTATTAAGATTGTTAAATTTAAAGATTTTTGTCTAATTTTAGTAAAAAAATTCTAACATGGATGAAAGTTCAGGGACATGATTATATTATCAAAGTTTGAGGAGCATAATTTGGTAGATGTCAAAATCTGAGGAGCATATTTTATTACATAAACAATAACTGAAACAGTAAAATTGAATGAAATTAGACAAAAGTTCTTAAATTTAACAATCTCAATAGTTCAGGAGAATTTTTAACGGCCAAAAAAATTCAGAGGTATAATTTTTAACGGCCAAAAAAATTGCTAGTTAGTCTTTTTAAATTTATAGGAAAGAAATGGTCATGAATATAATTTTTTTTGGGTGTTTGGACGATTTTAAACTTTTGGTGTGGTTAGATGAGTTTGACCTATCAAACAACTTAATTTGATAGCTTACCTTACCTCCCAAAGGGAAACTATATATTGACTTTATACACTGTATATATACATATATATATATATTTATAGCTGGGTATCCAGATCTATATATGATTCTATATGCCTTTCATAAATTAAATTAAACTTTCAAAAGAAACTTCTGATTGAAATTTGAGCACAATAATATGTATCCACCTAACGATCTGTAAATTCATATTTCAATACACGCTTTCATTATCTTCACACCCAATATATTATATACATGTTGTGTTAATTAAATTATCGTGTGTTATTTTCTTTTAATTAATAAGTTCACACAATTCATAATATTGCAAAATTAATAAACAGAGAGACTTGTATTATTATAAATTATCTATTGATTTCTTTTTATAGCAAAGGGAATATTAAGATCATTTCCCCTAAAAAAATGGAATAAGATCATTTGGTATATATACCGGTACGTACCAACATAAGCATCCTAATAATTTTTAGGAACTAAAACAATTGAGCACGTTTTCCTTATTCTTTCGACAAATACTAAAATAACAAATCACGAATTGCTAAAAATTAAAATTGGAGGAATATTTGATTCTGACAAATCACAGCTAGGTATGACTATGTCTCAATACAATTCTCCCATATAAGAGGATAATATTACAATGACATATGTGATATAGGTTTTTTATTTATTTAACTAATTATTTTAATTTAAAGACAAATTGTTATTTTTTATTATTTTTCAAACTAATATTTATATCTTTAATAATATTAGTTTTTTTTTTAATTTTTTTTTTTGTTCTAATTCATATTTTTAAAAAATACTATATATAAAAATGTCATTTTTAATAACAATTTTTTTTGTCACAACATTATTTTTTTTGTGACTAAATGTAACTTTTAGTTACAACAAAAAATTACTTATAAATAAAACATAATATTTAGATGTTACTAATTTAATTTTAGTAGTCACAACAAGTATTATGACTAAAAACACACTTAGTCACAATAAATTTTGATTTTTGTAACTAATACTTTCAGACACGAATCTTTTAGTCAAAATGTATAAATGATAATTTATAATTAAATTATAATTTTTTTACTTTATAAAACTTGTGATTAAAAGTAAGATTTTTTATAGTAAAATATACATATTAAAGAAAAATAAATTATATTTTAAATATTATAACAAAAAAATAAAATAAAAATATTATACGAAATTTTGTTATATATTATACATGATTTAAAAAATTATGACAAATAAAAATAAATATTAAAATTAACTCAAAAAATAAATCTTAATTTTTATTTATTTATTTATTTATTTTTATAATGGTTATTATGGTTTTATAGCCACCCAATGTTGAATTTAAAATCCAATCTGACAAGCTGTAGAGACGGTGTGAGATGGGCCATATTGCTGGGCTTTTGTGAGACCGAAAGCTTATATAACAACTTTCTACATTATTTGCTCTCATAAGTCAATTTTTGATTAAAATTTGACACAAATTCCAGAAATTTGACAACTTTCGATCTCTACGCGTACGTACGGTGTAAGCTCACATATTTTTATATGCAAAATTATAGTTTATCGTCGGCAAACCAAAATATTTTATAGCTATTTATTTAGATAAAATGAAAGTCATAGTAACCAAACCATCATTTCATGGCCTTAACAAACAAACAAATTAGAGAATTAGAAAAGAAAGTAAATATACATGAGCCGACTTTTGCAACACATTCATGACATTTTCGACTTTTTTTGATAATAGAACAACATAGCATTTTCCAATATTTAATTCAATTTTATGGTATTTTTCAAAACAGTCATTAAACAGTAACAACTTTTTGAATGACCTAACAGACTTTTATGGTATTTTATGGTTTACTTTCAGGTAAACTTTTAGATCTTCATAGTAACTAAAATTTGAACTTTATGATTCTTTTCATAATTAGATTAGTTTGTTAATTTTAGTTATCTCTTTATGTTATGAAAAATATATACAAAAGATCCACAAAATTTTAAGATCTGAAAAACCGATGGGAAAACTTGTAATACATGATTGTTTTTTAAAAACTGTTTGGCCTTTTTTGAAAATAATTTTCAGAAAACAAAATTACAAAAAATATGAATTTTTTAAAAAACAATTTACTTTTGATTAGTATTATTGTTAGATAACACTAACAAACGCGATTTGTGTTAACTTCAAAAACTATTTTTTGTTATAATTTTTAATAACGCTATTTTGAAAACAAAAAACCGAAAACTATACAAAATATAGTCATTTTTTTTTTTTGACAAAGTGATTTAAATCACTCATGAATTTACGACGCCCACGTCCGCCACTGGCGCTGGAACCTTCTCGAACCAGGATAGCTCATCGTCTAACCGCAGAGCATGCTTTGCCAACCATGGGCCGCTAAAATCTTAGAGCGAGCCCCATGGGACAAAACTGCCCCCGGAAATTTAGACAATAAAGCTATAACATCTTCAAACAACGCTCCTAACTCAATAAATACTGAAGTTCCCCCTGAAAAAATATATCAAAAAACAACATAAAACTTTAATTAGAAAACTATTCAAATTGAAGAGAATCAACCAACCACCAAGACTAAGCAACTAGATCTCCCTATAAAATACTAGAACTAGCCAAAGGGATTACCCTTTGGCTAATCCCTTTGGCTAGTAACAACTAAATTATAGCATTCTACTTCATAACCTTCATAGGATCCCTATTCCTTACTCTTACTCTTTTAAAATCAAACATAAATAAAATTTTCCTTTTAATATCCATTATTCCTTAAATATTCAAAATATTATATACTAATTATTTCATTTTATCTCTTAAAAATATTACTTATTTATAGAATAAAACATGTCAAAATTCTTTAGTAAGTCAAATTATTTATTATTTTATTTATAGCGTAAAACATGGTATCTATAATCTTTATTCAACTTAAATTAAACTAAAATTGCATTAATATCCTTAAAACTTAAGATTGCAGTTTTCACATTCAAAACCAAATATAGTCTTAGTTGTACTGAAATTCCCTAGAATGTAAGTTGGTGACAATGTCTTTATGAATTATGATATTTGTTGAATAAGATTAGAATCCATTTTCAGTTTGGGCTATATTGCCCATTTTCCCTTATTTTTTTCCTCTTTTAGAATCTCTACGTTTAATTTAAGTTCAAGAATTAATTATTGGATTATGATGTGTCATATGCAACTTTTTTGTTTTTTGACAAATTATTTCATAGATGTTTTTTTATAAAATTATCTTAAACATACTGCTTTCTCGTGAATATATGCAGATAAAAATTTATTAAACAGGTATTTTATTGAGAAGAAATGTTAAAGAATACAAGTAGTGTATAATAATTTTTCTTATATGTGAATATCTGATTTAACTCATATAATTTAATATAATAATTTTTAAAAAAATATTACTAAACAATATCAAAATGACAAGTCTAGAAATATTAGATAGTAATACTTTATTAAGAAGAAGTACTAAAAAGTGTCACTTTTTTTTTTCGATATTTTACTATTATTTAGTAAAAATAATTTTTAAAAAATATCTAATTACTAATTATAAAACATCACTGTAAAAATTATTGGACACTATTAATGTCAAATAAGAATGCCCATATTACTAGATGGTAATAAATCACTGAAAATTTGACAAGGGCATGAAAAGTAAAACAAAAGACGATACATATATAGGCAACGCGCGCCGCCCTGACCACAAAAGTCTGTCTCAGTCCAAATAAGACTTGGTTCCTGTGTAACTATATATCTATCTATATATACATTGACTACTGTTAATACACAGTCAAACTTCAAATCTACGTGCATACAATACATACATAAAAACCAACCTCTTTTTATTGACTCTCTCAAAACTCAAAATCAGGAATTCAACGTTTATATATTTAAACAGTTTGTATATCGATTCGAAGTCCAAAGCTATAGCTCTTACTGATTGATGGGATTTTACTTAAAAAAGATACATATTTCTATATAGAGCCGATCATTTTCGTAACTTTCCAAATACATGCAAATTAAATAGAGATATGAGATTTGATTACATGTGACAAGTGACAGCTCTCTACTACTTCCCACTAGCATTTACTCATCAAATTTAAAGCTGACAATTAAAACTTTGATATGAGAATCACAACAGCAGAATAAATATATATATTAATTAATTAAAAGTCTTCATGATCTTGCTTTCATATATATCAAGATCAATATTGATATCATCAGTTACAACCAGAGAGATAACATTAAAACGTACATGAAATTAAAGATATAAATACTAGGACATTCCATAAATACATATATATAATTTAATAAGGATTAAATTAAAGGGCAGGTGGGTAGCTAGAAAAGATAAATATATATATATTTAGACATTAATTAATATTTCTCTTCTAGTTTTTTCCTTTTGAAACAAAATAACCCCTTCTTCTACTTCTGTACTGGCCGTGGTTGTAGTGCTTTAACTTGTTCCAACTTGACAAGACTTAAAACGCTTGGTTTTGATGATGAGTAAGAAATAGTACAAAAGAGATATATATATATATATATCTCAGTTAGATTTTTAAATTTATGTTATCTTAACTAAGAAGACTTTGTGGCTCTTGATTTTAATTTTGCATTGGATACCTAACTCCAGCTGCCATAGCTCGCTGCTGTTCCAACTGCATTATATCATAATACATAAAAACAATAATTAAATCCCATTTCAGTAAAAAAGCATATGCAAAAGCCTGTACTAATAATAATTAATTATTATCAAAGTAAGTTATAATTTAACTAAGTAATGGTTTTTACTTGGAAAAGTTCGTGTAATTTGTTCTTGAGGTAACAATATTCATGTTCCAGAAGCTCCAAAGCTCTCAAGCACCTAAATTAATATACACAAAAACATAAATAATATAATATTAAACGTTCAAAGTTTTATAGTATAAAATTGTGATTAAAATTATCGATGTGGGATAAAATGATGCATGTTAATGTTAGTACCCGGGACGGTTGTTTTGTTCAGAAGCGGCTCGAAAGGCAACGCAAACACTTCTGACTCTTTTAGCACCAATACTAGAGCTGCTTCCCATGAACTGATTCAAATGGATTCCCATTTTCTTGTAATCCCAAAACTCCTTATCCATCCTATGTATACAAATAATTATAAACCACATAATTAATGTATCCCATTATATTGAAGAAGGAAGATAATTAAAATCCATAACTTACAGTAAGTTTCTGAGATTTCTCAAGAGTTTTTCAGACTCATGGAAGTAGATGTTTACAACCTCAGATACAAAGTTAGGTGAGCTCTCATCTTGTAGCTGTTGCAGCTGCAAGAATTGCTCATCCAATACTCCCTACAATTTATATATATACATAAAATATCAAACAAAACCAAATATAGAGTCATATGCATATATGTAAATGTAAATATATGGGCCATATTTATATGTACCTGGTGAAAGAGTAGTGCGAGCAAACGACTCATATCGGCCCGCAACCGATCTGCACCCAACCCCAACATCCACACTGGCAAACCCGTTTTGGCTATTCTCCACCTTAACACCTATTTCAATTGCAAAACTAGTACAATACACTACTGTATGTACTAGTACTAATATAACTATTATTAGCTAGTAGTATAACTTATTAGTACTATCACTACTCAAACTTGTTTGTTTTGAACCCCAAATAGATATTTATATATTTATACCCTTCTAACTTGGTTTCAGGGGGATTGTTTAAGGTTATTCCTAGAGCTAGCGGGAAACTGATCAGTTTCAACTCATAGTCATACTCTACTATTATTAAATACATATTTATATTATTCCAGGAACAATCAATAGAGCAATTAATGAATTATATATTTCAAATTTTGTAACATATAGAAACTCATGAAAAGAGAGCGTGGAATGCACATTCCTGGTTGGGACTTTTTGGGAGTTTCGATGACATGTCATGACCCCATTTGACTTATTATTATTATATATATGAGAGAGTGAAATTTTGTCTAAAGGGGTTATTATTAATATTATATTAATTGATTTATTAAGTAGTAGCGGTGAAAAAGGGCGTGCAATTTGGGTATTTATCGAGGTGAATGTGGGGCATCAACCGGACCAGCCTACAAACTACGGCCACGGGCTGAGCCAGTGAGGGGAGGTGGTCATGACCTGTTGTTCCCTTAACCAGTCACCTCGCGTGCTGTCTCTCTCTGCTGCCACAGCGTTGTTAGAGAGAGAGAAAAGAAGAGCTCGTCCACACTCTCTTCTGTCGACAACTGCCTGCAGCCGGTAAAAATGTCAGTTTCCAGTTAAACCCATCTCATTCAAAGAAAAAAATATACCTATAAAATTGTTTGGAGCATCACTTTTGTTCTTAGTATTTTTCTATTATTGGTATATATATATAATAAATTATTCAGAACTTGTTAAAAGCATCTCACATATCTATTACATTTAAGTTATTCAAAATTTCACTATTTATATTTTATTAAAAACAAAATTATTAAAATTGTGGGTACTTTTTGACATTTACATTAGTTTATTTATGTTGTTTACATTTCGAGAAAAATGTTCTCACAAATATTATTTGTTTTGTGTAGTGACTGTTTTGGTGCATTGAGGTATGTGTGTGTGGAAAAGAAAAGAGTGAGCTGAGCAGGGTGTGGTGAGGGTGCAGGAGCAGAGTCATGCAGACCCACCCATGAGCATGATCCCCCGGCTCACAAGGCTGTGATTAACAGCTGTGTATGTGATTAAGCTGCCACGTGGCGAAATGGGTGTTACTCAAACTTTGTCTGTTTGTAAAGAAAAGAGGATGATGATAAGGGACTTTTGAAAAGGGTTGGCTGGTTGGTTGGTGATGGGGAACTGCTTACTCTGTCTCACAGTCAGACTACTCAGGGTATGAATGGAAGCACAAAATTATAGGCCATGACTTTTCTTTCTTTCTTTCTCTCTCTCCAAATATTTAATTTTCTAATTTTTAGTTCCCAAGGTACTTGTACAACTACTACAGTACACCATATGAAAAGAATAGTCATGAGTTACCACTTATTAATATGCCCCTAAATATGGGGTATACACTAAGAATAACATTTATTATTTTTGTTTTGATAATTACTTCCTTTTTCTTTTTTCTTTCATTTTCCCTATCAACTTGGAAATAAGGCACTAATTACTCCACCTGAAAAGTTCATTATTAATTTGTATCCCAACTACCCACACACACCCTTATATACAATCTTTCATTGATCTATTCATTTGTAAATGCTAAAAGAGTACCGGGGTGCTTAGCACTCTCTTATGTGTTAATATTGTTATTGATTTAATTAAGTATTGAGTCTCATAGAGTTTTAATATTATAGTTTTTATGGAATATCGCTAGCCAATCGCAACGCGACATGTCGAGAAGGTGCTAAGCACCACTGATGCCTAATAACAATGCTCTTATTTATATCTCATGGATCATGATCAAGCATGAAATGTACCAACAAAATATAATTAATTAATTAATCAAAACGTTTTTATTTTTTGGGGAGTTGCATATATGTGTCCCTAATTGGTAATGATTATATTCTTAAACTGTACTATAGAGTGTGCACGAAGAGTCTTAATGTGGATTAATATATATATATAGGGTTAAAAGTATAATAATTAAATTAATAATTGGACAAAGCATGTGACTTTGTTTAAACTTAATTACCTCGATTTGGTTACATGAAAAGAGCATGCTTTCTAATTCTACTGACGTAAGCAACCTCTATGTTGCATATATAGTTTAATTTATCATATTAATTTGTTTTGGCTACTCATTTTTATAGCGTCTATAGATCATTATTATTTGTATATTATTATTATTATTATTATTATTATTATTATTATTATTATTAACCATTATAAAATAACACTTCATCCTAATGCTACATTATTTATATGTAACTTTTAAGAAATGTGTTAATTTTTTTTAAAAGAAAGAAATGTGTATGCCTTAATGAGTTAGAGCGACTCATTCAAATTAATCATGGCACATAGACACCTTTAGGAATGCATATCTAATCAAATTTCAAGTTTTGTCAATTAATAGAACTTTATAAAAAGATCTTTTTTCTTAAGGGGGCATAAAATTAAGAAAGCGAAATAAATTACATATTTTTCACAATTGTGTAGAAGAAAATATATTCATAACTTATGATAAAAATAATAATATAGAATAACAATTTGTAATAACTTGTAAATTAAAATATCTAGTCTATAAACAATATTTACAATTGTAAAATTATCCATACAAAAAAAACTGTTTAATTTACAGAAAATGAACTTATTTACGATTATGCTATTACATATTTTCGTAATTCTTTTTTCTAAATTTCATATTTATATTACATATTTTTTCAATTTTAAGTAATTTTTTTTTAAAAAACAAAACTCCACTAATAAACTAATGTTATTATAAAAAGAATATTGAAAGCATGCCATGTAATGACGTAAGGAGAGTGTTGGGAAGAACTGAAAAATGTTTAATTTATTGTATAGATTTCATTATTTAGAGAAATATATATGAAGCACTTTTTCTTTTTAAAAGGTGATCATTTATTCCCATGCAAAGAAAATGGATCACCCACAAACACATATTTATTTTTGTTTAATTATATTATAACATCTACTTCATAACTATCTTGCTTTTTGTGCTCCCGTGCTTATGTACCATAGTCATTATGCCTATTTATATATATAAACAAACATTTTATTTATAAATATTCTCTTCTTTTGTCTTATACATCAACAAGAAGAAGGCTTCATACTTTTTATATATATATTAACCTTAATATATTAATGCCTTGAAATTACAAAATGTTATTCTAGGAAAAGTTTGAAAGGAGGCCACTTATAAATTTATATGTAACTATAATTAATTAAGTCATTGTAAAAACTATATATTGGCCATTATGTAGTGAGGACTCATTGCTCGATATATAACTTATTATATGTGTGTGTGTGTGCAAATTGAACCTTTTATTAAATATTATTAACAATTCTATTAAGACTAATTATACAGAACAAGCTATATATATAAGTCCAAAAAATGGGAAAGGTTTGTTTTGTAATTAATGAAGATATATATAGACAATGGTTTATGGGTTTCATATCAAAACCTATATATATCTATATATGTATGTATATTTTTTTTGTAAGCTAGGTATATATTATTATTTAACCCTTATGCCTCTAAACTTGAAGCTAATGAGTTGGATATGATTATTTTATCATAATTTTTCCTCTTTTTACAGAAACTATCGAAAGCTGGTCCGAAGAAAAATAGTTCACCCACCCATATGGTATGGTGGAAAAAAAACAAAGAATTGCTTCTAGAAAATATAGGTCACACTAGCTACGGTACACAGTACACAATCATAAATATAGTGAGTTAAAATTAGTAATTATCAATAAATTTACTTGACTAATCTTATATAGTACCACCACACTACTATAAAAAATAATTAATATATGGGTGTCTAAAAAAACTTTGAACTTTGAGATTAATTGTAGCCTTAAGACAGATAATATTACAATAAGGGCTCATTTAGAACGCCGTATTAGGTCGTATTGTATTGTATTGTATTATATTGAATTGTATTTTATGTAATATTTTTATGTAAAACTATATGTGGTATTAACTTTTATGGACACCTAAATATATAATATTTTAGTATAAATTAAAGTTTAACATAGTATTATATAAAAATATGATATATAATCTAATTCAATATAATACAATACAATACGACCTAATACGGCGTTCGAAACGAGCCCTAATATATATGGAAGTTAAAATAAGATAACGGTTCAATAAAAATAGAAGAATAGAGCCCAGCAAATAATATATGGGTGATTAATTTATATGGAGCATTTCACAAATGATAATTTTTATTTAACTTGATGATTTGTAAAATATCATGAAAAGTTCAGAAACACATGCAGGTTGATATATAGTGAGTGAATATATGTTGCATTCTTTTTCTTTTCTTTTTCTTTTTCAAATTATTCCCTTATATATATTAGTTTCTCTCGTTCATATGTATATATTTGAATACTTTATATATAAATGTTGCATGGTTAAAAAACTCTTGTAATTGTGCAACCAAAATTCTCACATTGCCAAAAACAAATGGTGAGAATCATGGTATATAAGGAATTGACAAGTATATTTTCATTGAGTATTATTATTATTAGGCCACAAATAACTTTTAAATATAATAGTAAAAGGATTTTAATAATTCTGAAAATATTTTAAGTTCTATATATAAATATAATTATTTTGTTGGAGCGTGCATTAATCTTTGCTTGTGAGATTTGGTAGGTAGTTTGAGGTTAGTAGCTAATCCAATGGTATGAAGAAGTTTCACCACATACCAAGTGGTGTCAATTTGCCACCACTCTAACCCATGCCTTGCTGAGTACTCGAAAGCATGGTGATTGTTGTGCCAACCTTCTCCAAAAGCTAACAATGCTACCCACCTGAATATCATCAATCAACCAATATTAATTACCAAAAAAAAATTAAGTAAAAGGTGTTTAATTAATTTCTAAAAAAAAATATTACTTAGCTTACCAATTGTTTCTTGACAAATCACCGGTATTCCATGCTTGGTTGCCCCAAACATGGCAAGCAGAGTTAACCAGCCAAGTCACATGGTAATTACATACCACCCTCACACCCTGCACCACCTTAATTATTAGTCTCTCACTTTTAAACACTTTTATATGTACATATATAGTTTCAAAATCTAATAATTAAATTACCATAAAAGTAATTTGAGATTATTAATTCCTACCATTCCCCAAACCACGAAAGGAAACCCTCCAAGTGCATATAGCACAACTCCAAGTGCAATCGGGTGAAGAATGTAACTATTTTGAAGGAACTTATAGAATCTCTGATTTTCTAAATCCAAAACAATGTTTGGACTCCCACTCTGCATATCAAATTTTATGTTCAAATTAATTAATTAGCGATTTTGTGTATCTAACAGTTTAACAAAGAAAATTACATACCTTTTGATATGCAGTGTTGGAATCAAATAGCCAACCAATGTGACTATACCAGAAACCTTCAATTGGGCTATGTGGGTCTCTCTCAGAATCAACAAACTGATGATGGTACCTATGTGTCCTCACCCAAGTAATTGGATGTCCCTACTCAAAAATATAAATAAAATAAATAAATCCAGTCTTAATATTTTTCCTCAAAAATTATTCATAATAATAAGAGAAGCAATTGAAGTTCTAGTACTACATACCTGAAGAGCTTGAGTTCCACAATAAGCAAAAAAATACTCAAGCCATTTGGGGAGTTTAAAACTATGGTGAGAGAGATTCCTATGAAAAGAGAGAGTAATACCAAAAAGGCCTGTAATGATGTATAGTGTGAATGCAACCCAAAATGCAGCCCAATTACAATAAAAGGGCCCAAAAAGACTAAGCAAATGCAAACCCAAAATAACACCAGCAGTGCCCATGTCCCAAATACTCCATTTCCTCCCACTAAAAACTTTTATTGGCTCTTCTTTAGAAACTGACCCAGTTCTTAATTGCTTTTTAGGCTTTGACTCATTGTTTATGCCAAACTTTGGTGAGGTCATCATGAGTGAACCCATTATTTGTTTTTGTGTTAAATGTTTAATATTGTGTGTGATATGTATATATAAGCTCCAATTCTTAATTGGGTTCTTGTTAAAATTGTTGGAAAAAAGTTTTCTATAGTGGTTTCGTAGAATTATCAAATTTCAATATAGATGTATCTTAGAATTATTGTTTTGGGTTGTTTTACCTCCAATACACGAAATACTAAAATAAATAATAAAAGATATGATAGGTCTTAGACTTTGATTTTTCTTTTTAAAGTAAATATAGAACTTTAATTAATTTGTTTAATCAGACAAAAGATAAAATTATACTTTAACAAGGAAAAACATTCCTGTTAAATACTCGATTTAGAAAAAAAAAACAAGATGCTCTAAGTTCTAACAAGATTTAGCAAATCATTTAATGAAAAATAAAAATAAAAAAACATATTGTTTAAGAATGCAAGAAATTTACGACAATCTTTTATAAAAACTCCAAAAGAAGAAAATATATAGATAATAAATTTTGAATAGCTTGTACACTAAATTCGAAGCGTCTATACAAAACTACCTAATTTAGACATTACTAATTTTCTGTAAGAATCTCGAGTGACTATATCATAATTAAACGCCGGATCACGAAAGATGCTATATCAACATTTACTATTATGTATTTTTATTTTTATTTTACATAATAGTTTTTTAAAATTATTTCTTTGTAATTAATTATAATTTATAAATGTTATTATTATTATAATTAAATTAATGTCGGTTTGAAAAAATGACACATAATTTATATGCAATATAATTATTGAGAATTAGGAAATCATGTTGTTCAAATTATTTCCTTTTTATGTTATTTTTACTAATTCTCATTTGGCTCATTCGTTAACTAAGTAGCTTTAAAGTTAGATATCGATCGGTATTAATGGACATGTGTATACAATGTTCATATTTAGCACTTTCATTTTTATCAAATTATTTTATTTTAATGGAAGTAATGTATATCTCTAAGAAACAATTTTCATACGTAAATTATATATTTGAGTCACCAAAAGAATCTACGTTTCAAACTATCCTAAGGACTTGTTGCTAGTAAAAAATTATATGAAAAACCGTGTTTTTGCAAATGTCAGTTGTATATACGAAAATATAAAAACTGTACGCGTTTGCAGCAGCAGAAAGTAATTCTGCTACAGCAAAACTGAACAGGCAGAATATAAAATATTTGCAGAAAAATAAATAACTTGACACAAGAGATTTATACGTGGTATCAGTGTTCTCCCGAACACTCCTAGTCCACGGGGCCACGCCCAGAGAATGAAATCAATTAATAAAGTATCAAAATTACAAAGACAATTGACTTAAACAAGTTTAGACTCCCTCTAAAGTATTGCCGCAATCCTTTGTAATCCACTTTATGAATCTGACTTCTTGAAACACCTTCAAGCCCGAACTCCCTTCGTCTTTGAAGTGTGAGTGCTTACTTCCTCCCGAAGTAAGGCTTCAACAAGTCTTCTCCCGAAGACCAAGTGCTTACTTCCTCCCGAAGTAAGGCTTCAACAAGTCTTCTCCCGAAGACCAAGTGCTTACTTCCTCCCGAAGTAAGGCTTTATCAAGTCTTCTCCCGAAGACCAATCTCTTGTTCAGTCAAGTAGTTCTTCACAACTTCTAGGATAGAGTAAGAACAGAAATAGAACAACTAGAACCTAGATGAACAACTAGGCTCTCACAAAACAAAGAAAGACTCTCTTCTCTCAAAAGATAAATGTAGAAAATAAATAATGGAAGAGGTAATTCGAATGGTTGCTCTCTAGGCTCTATTTATAGATCATAGAAACCAAAGAGGCAACCACAAGTTCGAATTAGCAGCTGTACAAAAACTTTCCAAAAGAAACACGATTCCGCTACATCGTATTCGGATGCCGACGTTGTACGGATCCGCCTTAAACGGAAACTTACTAAAATCGGGTCCGATCTTCTTTTAATGTTTGATTCCTGCCAAAAACAGATTAGATATTCTGATTGTATCAAGATACAATCGAAATCAATAAGGAAAAGGCAATAAACAAAGTTTCCCTAAAAAAGACAACTTTCCAAAAGAGAATTCCTTCTCTTTTGAGAAGTTTTTCAACAAAGGAAAGTTCAGCTGAAAGTGCAACTTTCCAAACAAGGAAAAGGGCAACTACAATCCGAATTTATAAGGTAAGAAATCGAATATGAATGCACACCAATCTTACCATAAATGGAAAAATTATTTTGTCAACTAACTTGCCAAAAAAAGACTTTACATTATATAATATATTATTATAGATACTAATCACGCACATAATATTTATTCATTAATTTATTATAGTATAATATTACACATAAATAATATAGATCACACACATAGACTTTCTAATTTCATAAAATATTTACATAACATATCTCTAAAGGGTTCTAATTTATTACACATGCCACTATATTTTTATTTTTATTTTTATATATAATACAGTAGAACCTCTATCCAAGAATACACTTGGGACCAAGTAAATTATATTCTAATTGGGAGGTTATAACTAAATAGAATTACACTAGAAAAAAAAATTAAAAAACCAAAAAATATCAATGTAATAATAATAACAATAAATAATCATTAATACTATATCGTAATAGAAATATTTTAGAGTAAATATAATTTCATACATGTATTATAATTTAAAATAAAATTATTAATTTTATATAAATAAATTTACAAAATACATGTATATATTTTATTAAGATGTAATTATTCTTATATAGAGGTATACTTTGTTAATACGGGACTTAGAAAATGTATAACTAATTACAATTTAGAGGTTATTCTTATTTATAATTGGCCCAAATCGGGACTTGATTTTTTTATAACAAATTAGAGGTTATTCTTGAATAGAGTATTCTTAAATAGAGGTATCACTGTATATAGTAATTGGCACAACTTATTAAATAGTTATGAGGAATATCCTGATTTCTTTCTTGAGAACTTGCGTAGAAATCATGTATACAAGTTAATTAATTATGTGAAATTAATTCACTAGTTAAAAGTTTAATCAACTCCCATAATTAAATATAATCGTAGTTTAGGACCCCCTAAGCAAGTAAATTGAATTATGATGCCTATCATTTAAGGCTTAGTCATGTGATAAGTTGCCTCCACTCTAAGCCTAAGGAGCCAAAGCATGCATCCAAATAATACCATTAGTTAATTAATGCCCACCCAACTTGAACAAATTTTAAAAAATTTATTGCTGCCTATCTTATAGATCATGATGGCAAAACATATACATTTTATTTTCATCAAGTATTTACAAATTTCATACACTTCAAGTGTTTCATTCATGCACAAACTAATAAATAACTTAAGGAAATATCATTGTTTCACTCTTAAAGAATAAGTGCATGTTTAGCATCATAACTAAAAAATTGTTTTTTGTTTTTAAAAACTGAAAAATTGTTTTTTAAAAACAATTTGGCTTGTTTAGCCTTGTTTTTTGAAAACAGTTTTCAGAAAACAAAGTTACAAAAAACAAGAATTTTGAAAACAACAAAATGTTATTTTCTGTTTTAAAAACTAATTCACTATTGGTCAATATTGTTTTTAAAAAACACTAACCAAACATGACTTGTTTTTAAAAACTTCAAAAACTATTTTTTGTTCTCATTTCTAAAAACAATTTTTTGAAAATAAAAAACAGAAAACAATATCAAACATGCTCTAAGTGTCAATGCATTTTTTTTTTTTTTACTTTTATGCTTTCAAACTTGGCAATGAAAACTTTTTATGTTTTAATTTTATACTCTTGACTTTCTATTTTTTTTTTTTGGTAATATCTCGTTAACTTTATTTATATTTGTAAATTTAAAGTACTTAAATATATATTATTGTTAAAATTAATTAGATTATTACTGTATACACTTATATATACATGACATGTTTTCGTTGGTTCAAGGTTTTAGTATCACATGTATATACATGTATACATTGGCAATTATTCCCGTTCGTATTTATTAGAGGAATTTACTAGTATGAAAAATTAAACTGTAAAAATTAATTTTCTAAATCGTGAGAAAATTTATAGAACATGTCCTCTCAACTGATATCGACTAAGTAATCGTTATCAAATTAATTAACAAATATTTTTTATATCACATAATTAAAATTTTCTCATTTAACACATTAAGGCCATAACAAAATCCCGAAAATGTATTTTGGGCCCCGAACCCGGTTCGGCCCTAAAATACCCAATTGTGACTCTACCGTACCGACTTGTCAGAAATCACCCGCAGAAAGACAGAATACACATACTATATAATAATGCAGTCTATAAACACAATATATTATAAAATTATAATTTTACCCTTCTCGGGTCAAAATTACAAAAGATAAATCATAATAATTCTACATATTAAATCATATAATAATATAATTTATCATTAACACTTAATTAATTTAGTTAAGGTTGCTAATTCAGTTACTAATCTTTAGAGTATTACAAAATCACTTATATTACATTGATAAAAAGTTGCAACATCTTTTTATTTTTTAAAAGAAGATAGTTTAAATAGCTTATCTTTTAGTTTCATACACTTATATGTCAATTTTTTTTTTGACGAATTAAATACTATATATTACGTTTTTATTGCAGCTTTTAATTCTAATTTCAATAAATTTTTTTAAATCTAACTAATCTAACACCCATCAATTGATTAATTGTCCACTTTCAATAAATTTTTTATGAGTAATTTGTGGCATAAATATTTAAGTTTAACTATCTGTTGCAAATAAATACTTAAGTTTAATTTTTAGCAGTAATAATACTCAAGTTATATTTTTGGAACTCTGTAGGTACCTAACCATTAAATGTTAAGTCATTATCTACGTGTCTTTTCTTATTGGTATATTTAAACTAATTTTTTTTAAATAATAAAAAATATAATGACTTGGACCAATTAGAAATTGCCACGTGGTAATTTACTTAACACTTAACAGTCAGGTACCTACAGAAGTTTTAGAATTATAACTTAGTTATTATTACCGCCAAAAATTAAACTTAGGTATTTATTTGCAACTATGAGTTAAACTTAAGTATTTATGCCGCAAATTACTCATTTATTATTAAACAATTTCAAAACTAAATAATAATTATTTTATTATAAAAATGAAACAAATAAATAATAAGATAATTCTATTGTATTTTTTTTTCAATATTTCTGTTGTTTCTTTTTAAATTATTTAATGTTTTTTTATAAACAAAAAAAGAGTTGGATCATTAATATACTAATAAGTGACGTTTTACTTAACTAATTCAACACTTAACAAAATTTATTGTAACGACTGCAACAAAAACGTAATATATAATATTTAATCCGTTAAAAAATAATAACACACTACTACAAAATTGGGCTTTAGAGGCGGTTTTTAAGGGCTTTCAGCGTCGGTATTGGCGAAATTCGCTACCGACGCTGTTCCGGGTGACGCTAAAGGGTTAAAAACAACCGACGCCATAGGACCCCTAACCGACGCCATAGGGGTCCTATGGCGTCGGTTGTTTCATATAATTTTTTTTTCAGCTTCCAATTTTGTATTTTAGCATAATTTATATATATATTATTTTATTATTAATATAATTAAATTAAGTATAAATTATATATAATAACCATAAATACAAATTAAATTGAAAAGTTGAATAAATACACATCTACATTATTCTAAGTGTTTGTATATTAGCTATCTTTTTATTAATATTTTATATTATGTGTTTGTATTTTTGTAGTATATTAGTATATTTTTATAATTTTTTTTAATATATTAGTATCATTTTTGTAGTGTATTGTATTTTTGTAGATAAAGGGTTAAAATTTGCATGAAATTTTTTAAAACTTTGAACATTATTAATAACTTTTGATCCGGTTGTCCGCTTGAGGCGATTTTTTTTTTTTTTGAACTTGGGTATTTTTGTGTTTTATTTTGCTATTTTACTTAACATAAACTAATAGAATTCTTATTTTAAGTATTAGAATCAATGTTTATAATGTATTTGTTAATTCTAGTGTGTTTTGGTATATTGGTAAAAACTTATCAATCTATCCTTTTGGTCACAAGTTCAAATCCCAATATAGACCTTTTTTGTATTTTTTTTATAGCTTACTATATCTATCCTTAGCACTCAACAATATATATCATATGTATTACATCAATATTATTCTAAAATTACTCTAAGCATTTAAAGATTATCTAAATATATATGAAAAATATTCTTATAAAAGTAGGTTAAAGAAAGCATACCTTATACCAAAAATTATGTACTTGTCTTCCGATAAAGTCACTTCCGATAAAATCCTAACGACCAAGTTTAAGAGAAATTAAAATCAAATATTATCCTAATTTTACTGAAATTTCGGCAGCATAACGACTATAATTGAACGTTTCCGAAAAATTCAAACCTATTAATAACAACAAAACACAATTCAAAACAATATGAAATAATCACAACAACATTTAGCAATATAAAAATTTACCACCCATTCGACGTTAAAGATACATGTATTCATTAACCTACTTCACTAAGGATGAATATTGAAGATATTCAAACTCATCTAACATGCATATTATTTCACCCATCGATCCGGCGCATTACAATATATTACAGAACCTACTTCACTACGGATGAATATTTAAGATATTCAAACTCTACTAAGCATTCATAATTAATTTATAATAAAATTTAGTGAGTGTATACCTCGAGCTAACTAGAAACCGATCAATACCAAATAAGTCAGATCCTTGCAAATTGACCTCACAACCTACAACATAAAGAAATACTACAAAATTACAAATTTTTTTATTTAGCTACTTACTAGTTATATAATTTATGAGTATTTAGTTACTAACTAGTTAATTTATTACTAACTAGTTAAAAATACATGAATAGAATGAAAATTAGTAACTTGCTAAGTAGTTGTAATTAACTATCTACTAGCTACTAAAAAAATAAAAACACATGAATAAAATTGAAAATAGAAAAAAATTGATACAAAATAGAGTTAATTTTTAAACTTTTGTTTCTAAACTAATTTTTTAGAAAACAATTTCTAAACTTTTATTTTAATACTCTCTTATCTCATTCTCATTCACAATATTTAACAAAATTATTTGTTTAAAATACTCAATATATACATATACAATATATAAAATACTCTCCTATTTATCTCATTTCTCATTCACAATATATACACACACACAATACATATTCAATACAACACAAAATACATACATATATACTCTCCTATATCACATTTTTCATTCACAATATATATACACACAATACATTTCTCATTCACAATATATATACACACAATACATATTTAATAATATAGAAAAAACCTAAAAATATTTATAAAATAAAAAATAAAGCAATGTACAATACTAAAATTAGTAGAAATTAGATTTATACCTTAATAGACGTTGAAATACAATGTTTTCTCCACTAAAAACGGTGGTCGGAGGTATAACCACCACCACCACTACCTCTACCTTCAGTTTTCCTTAAAAAATGAGGAAAAATGTGATCTTTTCAGGTATATAGTTTTAGGTATGAAAAATAGAAGATTTAGAAACAAAAATGAGCTAAAATGGTGAAAAAATGGTGAAATGGGGGTGGTTTTTCGTGGTGGTTGGCGGAGAGGGTTTGGGGTTCTCTGGTTTGGGGGTTTCTGGGTTGGCTGGTCGAATGAGGAAGATGATGGGCTGGGCTAGGGTTATAAACCCTTTAGGCGTCAGTTTTTTTTAGAAATAACCGACGCCATAGGTGGTGTCAAAATCCCTTCCAAAAAATTCCAACCCTATGACGTCGGTTCTTTAATATTTGCTGAAAAAAGTGCCTCTAAAAGCTTGGTTTGTAGTAGTGACATATAAGTGTATAAAATTAAAAATATAAAGTATTTATATCGTAAATATTCCTTAAAAATATAAAAGTTTCAACAAAATACAAGTAGGTTGCGATTGCGAGCTTTAATCTTTTTTTTTTTTTTTTGAGCTTTCTCCACATTTTTTTTGTTACTTGATTTGTTATTAAAGTTACAAGAATCTCCACAATAATTTTCTATTAAAAAACAATCACCTTACTATTTGTATAAAAATGCTCTCTTAGTTGTCTTAATAATTTCATGTGGATGGTTGAGTATAATTTTGACCCAAATAATAATAAGTATAAAGTGATAAACTATACTTGGTTATGTATATTATGTTGTGACTTTTTATTTTAAACTTTTGTGTTTGTTAGTTTTATAGTTATTAGCTATACAAATTAAAAAATTAAGTCATTACTTTAGGTATATTTTACTAATATTTTGTATTCTTTTTTATGTTGCAAAAAATATTTTAATTAATTTTCTAGCTTTAATTTTTTTCGGAGCCTCTTCTTTAATTTGTTTTTACAGTTATCACACGTACAAAGATACAGTAGTTTCCAAGTAAAAAACAATCACAATACCTTCAAGAAGATGGTTTAGCAATTGTAAGTAAATTCAATTTTGGTGATTTCTTTAAAAAGATTATTAAATTTCAAATTTGGGTTTAATTGATATATATAATGAGATAATTAGGAAAATGAACTTGGAAGATTGAAAGAATATGAGCTTACTTATATTCAAAAAGAAATAAGGTACTCCTACTTTCATATCGATATGGGATAATGGAATGTTAAGAAAATGTGTACATATATTTATATTACTACAACTCAATCACAAAAACTACAAATAATATCAAAAATATTTTTTCTATTTCCGATACTACCTGTGTACTAATTGTTGTATAAGATGTGAGATGTCATATTAATTTTAAAATAATAATTGAAATATTATTTAATTAAAATTTATATAAAACAAACTCATAAATAACTTTACATAAAAACTAAATAATAAAAAATTAGTAGTGCTTTGATATATGTTCTAAATTATGCTCCTAAATTTATCTGGTCGTTAAAAATCTCCTTTAAACTATTGAGATTGTTAAACGACACAAAAACACTAAGCATATCGTTTAAAAAACACTAAAATAATACAGACTCATTTTTTGTTGTGACACCCTATAACACAACTCATTTTTTAAAATGATTTGAGAGAATGGAGTTAGATGTTGTTGGGCCTGGGGCTGGTCCGTTTGGATAGTTTACTCCAATAAAGCCATTTTCCATTTCATAGATTATAGGCCCTGACGATGTTGTCGGGGTTGGAGCTGGGGCTGGGATTGGGGCTGGGGTTGGAGTTGAGTCACCTATAATATATATGGCAAAACATTTTCATTAAGTATTTAATATTTATAAATCTTGAAATAAATAACTTACAAAGGAAATTCATTCTCCACTAAATAAGTGTATCAATGTATTTTTTATTTTTATTTTTTAAGTTTCAATAATTATAATTCATATTTATTTTACATATATAACAATGTAAATATATATAAATATTAAGTATTAGTAATATACAATACATTACAATTATATTATTACTTAATTATTAATTTAAATAATAATAATAAAAATTAAATCTAATACAATTTAATAATATTTTATAAATATATAAAATTTAATTTAGTTTTAAATTTATTTATAAAAAATATATATCTAACTAATTTTATAAAATAAATAAATAAGTTTAGATATTTTAACCAATATAACTAATAAATTTATTATTAAGTATTATTAATTAATTAAATTAACGTCTTATTTAAATTTAAATTAAGATTTATATAACTAATTAAAAAATAATTATATAATAATCTATTGATACTTTTTAATAATTATCTAAGTCATATTTTAATAAATAAATTAAATTTAAATATTTAATTTTATTTTTTTAAATAAAAAATACTTTTTTAATTTATTTCATGGTACTAGTTTTAACGTTAACTTATTTAAAGGAAAAATTTTAAAAAAAAATGTTAAGCCAAAAATTTTTGTTAGATAGCCACATTTAATATAAAAGATATATATATTTTTGAATGGAAATAAATGTATATATTTAGTGATTAATAATTGCATGGCTAACCTTCCATTGTTGGTGATGATTTTTTGCCAAAAGTATTCTCACAATTAGCGCAATTGCATCCTTCGAAACAACCATTTTCCATCTTAAAAATCAAATTAAAAAACAAAAATTAAATTATAATCAATCAGAAGAAATTAAAAGGAATTATATTTCATTAAAATATGAATTATGTCATAATATAAACAATACAAATATTTGATATTTGCTTACCCCATAACAAGAACAATAATTTTGTAGGCACTTTGATTTTTTGCAGTTGCATCCTCTATTGTTCTGCTTTTTTATCCAAATAAAGACACACAAGTGAGTTTTAATAAGTATAAAGTTAATGAAGAAAGTAGAAATTCTTTCAATAAAAAATATGTTTAGAGTCAAATAATTAAAGTATAGTAAATAATAACCTTTGAATCAAATGCATGTGGATTTCGAGCTTTAAATTTTTTGAGAGCCCCCTCCACCTCATTATGGGTTTCTATTTTATTTTTACACGTATCACATGTGCAAAAATTCCCACAGTAATTGCCGTTTAAAAAACAATCACAATACCTTCAAGAAAAAAAAAATACATTAAAATTTATTTATTAAAAAAAATACAAATTATGTTAAACATAAATAGTATCTATACATATGTCTACATATCTAAAAATAAATACACTAATTATTATTATTATTATTACTTACCCTGCTAAGCATTGGGTCTTTTTACAAGTGCAATAGCCTTTGCCTCTCCTGCAACCACAAAAATAGTACATAAATATTTCGAGTCTAGACATTAAATAATAATAATAATAATAATAATAATAATAATAATAATAATAATAATAATATGTTTAGTTACGTGCCTCTTTTTTTCCGATGATTTTTCCTCATAAAGATTAATCTCTACTTGATTTGTTTGGGCTGGCATGGTGCTGTTAATTTATACGAAAATAAAAAAAATCAAACATTATCAAATCTAAATATATTCAAAGTTAATAAATAAGTAGCATAAATGTATAATAAATGCTCACAATTTTAACTAATACTATATATTATTTTAGATTTTTATATATATATATAGGTACCTCATCATCATCAAATTATTTGAAGGCTCATTATTAGGATCTTCATTCTGCATGAAAAATATACAATATTATAATAATGCTATAAAATAATTAACAAAATCAAAGAGTCTAACATTGGTATAATTTAGTTAATTTTCAAGTGATAATATATATTGAGTGGGTTTCAAAAGTGTTAAAAATAATTATTCTTAATAATTACTTAAAAAATAATAGTTGGAGAGAGAGGAAAAAAATACAAATTGAAATTAGGTGGAATTATAATAAGAAATACCTCGTTGTTATTGATACCCAGTAATTCGTCTTCTTCAAAGTAAATATCATTTTCTTTCTGTAAAATAGAGTAACATATTTTTAGTGAATAAAGCTATTTTAAGCATATAATCACAAATTTTTCATAATAAATCTAATAATATTAAATTATAAGAAAATACTTATTAAACATTTAATTTTTCTTACTTAGATAATTTGTTATTACTCACTTATCTTTTGAATTTATTTAGTCTCATCATATTTTAGTAATCATTATATATATATAATAAGTTTAATTCCAACGCTAATTTTAAGAAAATTAAGATATAAAAAACATAGTTTAATTTTAATAAGCGATAAAAAAAAAAAGAAAGAAAACCTTAGTAACATAGAGAAAGATAAAAAAAAAAAATTAAAAAAAATCCAACAGATAAAAAGAATAAGATTTCTTAAATAAAATTAAAAAAATAATGTTAAAGTTTTGTTGTTCTCAAAATTTTCTATTCTTTTAATTTAATTTTTAGAAAAGTAAATATAAGTTTATGACTTACTTTGTTTTCAGTAGACTCGTAGGGAGGATTCATGTTGAGATGTTGAACTTTGTAACAGTACGGAAGAAAATAACTTAAATATAAGAGAACCAAAATAATAATAATTATATGCAGTATTTTTTAAAAGTATGTACTTAAGCTTTGGTGTTTATTTATAGGTTTTCAGATATATAGTTCGAATAGGATTAGGATATATAATACATATATAATCATGTAAAATTTATAAAAATCTATCGTAAAAAAGATAAATTTTATTTTTATTTGGACTTAATAATAATATCTTGGTTATTAGATATTTTTGAACCTGATGAAAAACATTATATTTTTTAAAGAAAAAAAATGTACAGACTTTTTTTGAATTTTTGATGGTTTTAATTATTTAATTTTTTTTTTTTTTGTATTTAATTAAACTTAATTCTATGGAATTAATTATTACTTATTTAAATAAGTCATATAGGTCTTTTCTCATAATCTCATTACAAATATATCTTTTTTGCAATTAATTTTTTGTCATTAATTAACTAGAAGAGTATGTAGAATTTTAAATCAAACTAATTTATATTTTCTCAGGGAAAAAATTTATTTTGTATTAATTTGTTTTATTATTTTAAGATTTTTACAATCTTTTGTAAAGATAATGTGTCTTCAACATATATAAAATATAATGAATAATTTAGGATCTTTTTGGAAAAATAAAATTGAAAAAATTAGAATTCCAATAATTTCTTTAATGAAGATTTTCTTACAATTAGTTGACATCAGTACATACTTCATAATTTAATTAAATCAATTTTTTAGTTTTCTTGAATGGTAAATTTCCTAAATTAATTTGGCCTCAATATTATCAACAACATCAAAGAAGAGATTATACTTCGAAAAAATACGATAACGTATAAACAAGCTGGTCTAGTCATAAGATAAGCACACTAATTAACATACCTTTTGACAAAACGTAAAGAAATATTACTAAAAGAATAAAAAAGTTGTTTACAATCTTCAATGACACCACCCAAAATGAATGACAAAACATTCAAATTTCTAACCGCTTGTACTAATACCAAACAATGAGATTCGACAATATTAATACCCTAAAAATCGCGCTTCAACTATGATAACACTTCCTTAAGAGTCATGATTTTAACAATCTTTGGAAGAACTTGCCCAATCCGCAATCTTATAATCCTAGCCACGACCCAACCCTTGTGATCCCAAATAACCCCATCAAAACTATGTCTTCCCTCTTCGTCAAACAATGCAACATCAATATTCACCTTGAATATTCATAACTTAGTTTAGAGAGTAAAAAATATGTTTTTCTTTTAAAATTTGGTTACAGAAAAAGTGCTTCTCAACCAGTTTTTCTGCAAATCTTTAGTATTTCATATCCATGTATGGACCACAATCAATTACTTTGTACAGTGCACAATGATTTCTCTTATGAGTACAGATGAAAATCGAGAACAAAGCTCTGAATTGTGGAGAGAGATAAGCTAACTCTCAAACTGTTACATAGTTAATCATTTGTGTATATATATTATTCAATTTTTGACTGTTGTATAAAATTAGTTATTTAGAGCCATTCTTTGCTTATGAGTTTCATTGGGTAGTTTGACTTCAGTAGCCAATCCAATGACCTGGAGAAGCTTCACCACATACCAAGTCATGTCAATTTGCCACCATTCTAACCCATGCCTTGCTGAGTACTCAAATGCATGGTGATTGTTGTGCCAACCTTCTCCAAATGCTAACAATGCCACCCACCTACATTATGAACCAATCTTATAAAACATTAATTACTATGAACAAATTTCTTTCTTTGTTGCAAAAAAAAAATGAGTCTTTAAGTGTTTACCAATTGTTTCTGGACAAATCATGAGTCTTCCATGCTTGTTTTCCCCAAACATGGCAAGCAGAGTTAACTAGCCAAGTAATATGGTACACCCATATGACCCTCACACCCTGCAGTGATACAACATTTACATTTTACATCTTCAAAATTAATCCTCCAAAAGAAAAAGTGAAATTGAATTGTTACCATTCCCCACACAAGGAAAGGAAATCCTCCAAGTGCATATAGTAGAGTTGCCATTGCAATTGGGTGAACAATGTAAGTATTCTTAAGGAACTTATAGAATGTCTGCTTTTCTAAATCTGAAACATTGTTTGGACCCCCACACTGCAAAATTCAATCAACAGATTAGAATTATGTTATTTGAACAACATGTAGAGATATGAACTGAAGTAGAAGAAAAGAGAAAATAATGCATATAATTAATACCCTTTGAGCTACAGAATTGGTATCAAATAGCCAACTCATGTGACTAAACCAGAAACCTTCAATTGGGCTATGTGGGTCTCTCTCAGAATCACAAAACTGATGGTGATACCTATGTGTGCTCACCCAATCAATTGGATTCCCCTATCTCAAACAAATAACTCATCAAAATCAGATCTTTTTTCATTCTTCCAAAAATGATAGTCAAAAAGGTTAAGTTAAAACTGACCTGAAGAGCTAGAGCTCCACAATAAGCACACAAGTACTCAAGCCATTTGGGTAGCTTAAAACTGCGGTGAGAGAGATTTCTATGAAAAGAGAGAGTGATACCAAATAAACCAGTCACAATGTAAAGTGAAAGTGCCACCCAAAAGGCAGCCCAATTACAATGAAACGGAGCAAAAAGACTAAGCAAATGCATTGCCAAAACAACACCAGCAGTGCCCATATCCATAGAATTCCATTTCCTCCCAGAAAAAACTCTTCTTGGCCTCTTCACCACCACATCTGACAACATAATTCTCTTCCCATTTACTGGCTCTGCACTCTCACTTAATGCTGCATTAGTAACTAACCCAATTCTTCTGTCATTACTTCTTACATGAAAATGCCTTAAAAGGTTTGTATTTCCCAAAAAAATTTCAGGCTTTGGAAAAGTTGAAGCCTTTGGCAATGGCCTGAAAGGGGCTACATTCCCTCTAGGCTGGTGACTTAAACGGTGGAGAGAAATAAAAGTATGGGCTTTGGGTTTGGACGGTGGAGAAGTAAGCATAGCCATGAATGGAGAAGGTTTGTTTAATTCTTTTTGTGTGAAATTGTATAATATTGTGTGTGATATATAATATAAGCTTGAATTCTTGGTGGGTTTCTTGTCAAATTGCGGGAAAAAAGTTTGTGGTTTTTGTAGGTTTGTTTAAATTCCATAAATTGTTGAATTGGGTAATGATAATATATAAGAAAGAGACAAAAGGTTGAGATTTTAGATGAGAAAGTTGGTTTCTTGTCCTTTTATAGTTGGGTTCAGTAATATGATCCAGATATTTTTTATCCTTAAGATAATACCCCATTTAAGATTTTTGTTTGGTAATGAATATAAGATAGATATTTCTGCCTAACTTTTTGTTTCTATGGTTGTTGCTCTTTCTTCTCTTTAAACAGTACAACAATCTAGTAGTACCTAGTGGAGAGGTTTAACCCCATATTTCTTTCTTCACTGTTCTTTGCCTTTCATTTCTGGAGTGAGTGGGATTCATGGCTACATCAAATGGGTCAATCTTTGCAACTTCCGCCCAAACCTTTTCGGCTGTGAGTTCTTTATCTGCCAATAAAGGCAGTCAACTTGTTCCCAACCCACTAGGTATGCCACCGTCCTTAATACCCTCTAACCAGATTTTTATGTTTTTTGTTCAATTGAGGATAATTCCATTAATGTTTTTGATTTGTGTAAGTTAAAGAGATGAACATGGTTACTATTCATTGGACAATATTGATTAGATGCAATTATGAACTGGTTTTTGCAATAATTACATAAAATTGGTTTAGTTGATTTCATGAACTTAGCTTAGCATAGGACATGTATTGATGCAGCTAGCAATTTTATGGGGTCTTCACTTTCAAGAAGTCTCCCTGAGAAGAATAAGAAGAAAGTTCTCAGATTTAATGGGAAAGTGTATGCTGCTGCAGCTGTATCCACAAGTCCTGTGGAGGAAATCAAAGAGTATGACTTCCAAATCTCTCTTCCTATCAATGTTTTGACATTGAGAAATGGACCACATGGTCTTATAGTTCATATGTTTCATTCATTTGTAGGTTCACTTTGCCAAGCTGGGCTATGTTTGAACTTGGAAAGGCCCCTGTATATTGGAAGACAATGAATGGTCTTCCTCCCACTGCTGTATGCCATCTTCTGTTAATTTCATAGAAATATGTTTGTGTTTTTTTCAGTCATCATTCTCTTATTGATAACATTTAAAAAACCTTAATAGGGAGAAAGAGTAAAGGTCTTCTACAATCCAGATGCAACTAAGCTTGTTCCAAACGAAGAATTCGGGGTTGCTTTTAATGGTTAGAGAGACTTGAAAATTTATCATTTCACTTAAATGACTTATTTTTATTTTGGCATTACTGAAGTGGTTAATTTGCAGGAGGTTTTAACCAGCCTATTATGTGTGGTGGGGAGCCCAGGGCAATGCAAAAGAAACTTAGAGGAAAAGCTGATTCCCCATTATACAGTATCCAAATATGTGTTCCCAAGCACGGTGACTACTCTTCAACAAGTTTGCTTACCTTAGATATCGAAATTTGATTCCAACTACTGATTTTCCATCTTTTTGCAGCTAAAAACTTGATCTTTTCATTCACAAATGGAGTTGATTGGGATGGTCCTTACAGACTCCAATTTCAGGTTCCCAAATCTTGGCGAAACAAGCCAATTGAATTCTTTAATGAGGTAATGATGCTGTAGATAGTGCAGTTGCGAAGTTGGTAAACCAAACCTTTATTGGAAATTCAGTTGCTTGATTTTGTGTCTAAAAAAATTGATGAAGAGGAGTTTAACTGGGTGATGATCTATGTAATAATGACAGGGTCTAGCAGAGGAGTTGAGCAAAGATGGTGCATGTGACAGAGCAATTTTTCCAGATACAAGCATAGTAGTAACAAGATGTGCTATGATTGGGAATTTGTCAGCTGAAGGGGTAAGAAAAACTCTTAACCATTTTCAACATCTCAGTGTTTCGTTTGTCCCAATTCAAGCTTATTTTTCACATCGATAAGTGATTGCAGGGCGATCGTTGCGAGCTTAATCTCGTAATGGGATGCACAGATCCTAGTTCCCCAACATATGACCCTCTTGCCAATGTAGATGATGGTTGCCCTATTGATTCAGACTCAGAGTAGTATGTTGCTGCTTTTTCCCTGCTGAATTCATACACAGACATTCCCATACCTTGTACTAAGCAGTGTGTAGCTGCTAATAGTTGTCATTATACTATTGCTACCAATTCTTGTATTGGTCTCTACATTGACCATATATGTATAGGAGAAAGAAAGATTAATGATATTTATCATCTCATACGTATCTACTAATAAATTATTACTTGTATAATTAATCTTTCTTCTTCTTTTTCATCATTATTTTGATAAGACATACATAAAACTTGGAAGATCCAATTTCTGATTAGTGGTAGTGATTCAAAATGGTGATAAGGGAAATTTGTAAATTTCCTCATGATCACAAATGAAAGTGACAGATCAGTTGAAATTTATGTAAATATCATTTCTTGATCAATACAAGCTGTCTAAATTGTGACTGTGGAGGATTCCATTCGAAGACCCCACAAGTACATTAAAAATCAAACATAAAAGATGAAAAGTATGAATCACACAAGAAGTTAATTCCTATTTTCTTCTATTAAAATATCAAATAAAAGATAAAATATTATAGCAGATAACCAAAACTTATAATCAAAATCAAATCAAATGAAGGTCTCTACAACAAGAAATAACAACAAATAAGAACAGGTGGAACAAACTAAAAGCTTAAAGCTTTTTTGCCTAATTCTTTGTACAAATTTTTTTTCTCTTTTTTCTATTTTTCATGACTACTGTTCTTGTCATCTGATTAAACAAAAACTCTAAATTCCTTATCCTTCAAGTAAAGGAAGCTTCTTTGCCATTACTAGTAGTAGTAGTTGTTGTTGTTGACAATTTTCTCTTGCTTTCTACATATTTACCGGCGAGTGAATCAAAGAGCATACCGGCGCCGACTCCGACGGCCAAGTCAATAGTGTAATGACCCCTGGTTCCGAGCAACCTTACAGCTTGGAGCACATTGAGAGCGTCGAACGTACGCGCCAATTCCCACCTCTTCATCCGTCTCATGTCAAGAGATGCAATCACCGATCCAGCCACGTGGCCGGAATAGAACAGGAAAAACGACACATTCCCCACCGGAAAATCAACCCCAGATCCCAAAAATCCCTGCTTTGATTAATACTAATAATGGGTATTAAAATTCAATTAAATTAATAATTTTTATAAGAAAAATAATTAGGGAAAATTACCTGAGGTAATGGAAGCTGAGTTGAGTAACCCAAAATGCCTCGGCATGTGAACATGAAGAGAGTTGAGATTGTAGCTCTGGGACGCCCTTCTACCAAAAACGACCATAGAATATATGTCGTTTGCATTCCTACAAACACCTACAATTCATAAACTCCAAACACTTCATTTTCATTCCTAAGAAAAATAACAATCTTTAAATCAGAAACGAACTCATCAAGATCGAAACCAAACTTACTCGAATAAAATTAAAAAATAATAATAATAATAAAAAAAGCAATAATCCAAAATGTCGTTATAACAGGAAAAACGGTACCGTATTGAGGGCAGCTAAGACAGTATTGAGGTGAGGCGACGAAGAAAGCAACCGATGAAGTGGGCGAGTAGCGACGAATCCCAGATCGAAAGGCGGCGATGAAGAGGGTATCATTCGGAGCGTGTATTCCACGGCCATAAAGAACAAGAGTCCCGCAGCGAAAATACACGGCAGCCAATGGAATTTGGCCACGTGGAGTAAGTCATCGGTTGTCCAGGTCATGAAATGTGGCTTGGCATTGAGGACCACCTGTCCTTTCTTGGCCATTCCCATGTCGTCGTCGTCGTCGGATCTGGGCCGAGGCCGTCTGTTGTTCAGGGTAAGGAGTGTAACGGCAGAGGGGTTCGATACGACGCCGTTCATGGAGTGAAATGTGAGTTTATATATTTATATGAAAAAAAGAGAAAAGGTTGGGTTTGGGAAAGAAAGGGTGAGAATGATATAAATAGTGTGAAAATGGGGTTGGGACGGAGTTTACGAAGAAAAAGTGGGTGGTGTTGGAAATATGATAACATGAAAGTGGGTGGGGTCCACACCCTATGTTATGTTATGTTGAGTGAGTCAGAATAATCTGGTGTCACGAGTAGTATAGTTTGAAACTCATAGGGTCTGACACGTTGGAAGAAGATTCTGCATTTAATAAGACACCAATTTCCTTTACTATTTCTCAATTTCAGCCACATACGTAGAGTTGATGTAGTTAATGTGTAGGGTACACTTCACTTCTTCGTATTTATACAAATTAGATATTTTGATGTGCAAAACGAATTTTTTTAGCAAAAAATAAATTGAAAAACAACATATTATTATTATGAAAATATTTATTACACCTCAATTATATTATTTTAATAAATATTATATAAACACACTTAGTTATAGAAAATTAATTATCTAACAATCATTATTAATTTAACATTTTTTTTATTCTTGTTAATATTAATAGGAAAACTAAGAGATTTATTTATTGCTTTAACCATATATACCAATTAAGTGAACTATTTTCAACTTTTTTTATTAGTATTAATATGAAATACTATGATTCATGAGTGTAGTAGACATAATAAAATTAAAATAATTTATAAAATTCAATATTACAATATACTAATAATAAATAATTTGATATATTTGTTTTTGTATATTTTTTAGAAGGCGCACTAAAAACATATATTTTTTTAACTCTAATATTTTTTTAAAAAAATAATTCATATATAGATTAATTTTTAGAAAAATAATAAATCCATTTATATTATAAGATAATATATGTTTGTCTTTTTATTTTTTTATTTTTCTCAACGATAATGTATGTATGTGGTGTTTTGATTTTCCATTAATTGGGATAAAAAAAATCTAATCAAATTAAATTTTCTTTTAATGGGAATTCCAATTCCAATTATGTGATATAAAAAATAATCACATCACATCACGTGTGATGTAGTAAGCAAAACACGTGAAAGTTGACTTTCTCACACCATCATCCAACAATATATTTGTAGCTCAATGCAAAACCTTAGATATCTTACATATTTGTCGGAAGTAATGATTTTTTTGTCATCTTTGATTATGTAAAATTGAATTGAAATAGTAAATTTGACCAATAAATAACTAACAAGCTATCATTCTCTATTGATGTGCCCCACTCTCAGTTCTGAGGTATATACCAGTTTTTGTTTAAGTATGAAATGGTTTAAGTTTAATCGACAACTCGGACTTCTCTATAGATATTGAATTCATTCATAGACTTGGTTAGTCAAAGTGTACGTAGTGTTATTTCCTCTGTTACAAAAACAAGAAAAAACGATTCTATTCAACCATTTTTTGTCTCTCATAATCAAATCCCAAAAGCCAATAAACTAGTTATTGGTACAACCCTGTCTTATACTGAACAAAAGAGTTATGAGCACAATATTTGAACTATTAATCCTTTTTTAACTTCATCGAACAAACTTGCATAAAAAAAAAACCTTAATTGAACAAAACAAGTCTAAACTAGGATAGGAGGGAGAGCCTCAACACCCTGATCATATCAGTAAGAGAAACAAGGCCACGAAGTAAACCATTGGAATCAACCACCCAAACTCGGTGAACATAGTTAGTTACCGCCTTTTCGATAACTTGGGCAAGAGTGGATTCAATCCCACAAGCCACAATTTCCCTTTTTGGGGGCTCTGCTGAATTATTCGACTGAAACAAAGGGCTTGTGGAGATTGCCTCTGTGAATTCTAGAGCAGTTAGTGGCAACCATGTTTGCATTGAAGACAAGTGACACCCCCTTAAATCAGTTGCCGAAAATGTCCCTATAATCTTTCTACCTCTCCCCTGCAATTAATAATAACACATTATAACATATATAATATGATATGAAAACAGAGTTAATAATTTCAAGTGACAAAGTGACATACATTTATTAGTTGTTTGGGATCTTCTTCAAGGGTATCTTGGGATTGAATTATGGGAACAGCATTGAGTAAACCCATACGCATAGACTTGATGGCATCAATAACTTTGGTACGATCAGATATTGCAAAAATAGTGTCAGTTATTGCACCCAATTCAGTGATTGATTTTGATGTGATTGTGTTGAGTTCGAAGTCGTGTTGTTTCAAAAAGACTAAGAGGTCCATTTGAGTGAGCATTTTGTAGGATGAGGCTGACTCTACAAGCTCTACACCTGATATGTTGTTCATTTGGCTGTCTTGTGGTACCATTGCTCGGTGGATTCCTTTACTGAATACTTCCATACAGTCAAGTATGCTGTTAATTTTATACACATACATAAAAGGGGTGTTACATATATATAATGTCATTGGTCTCATATATAAATATATGAGACTTTTTGATCGAGTATTTCACTATATATAATTAGTAGTGCAGCGACCCAATACCAATTTTTGCATTCTGACACTATCGTAATTATAATTATCTTATTAAGAATCTCATATTTCTAATGCACGACTTTAGCACATTAAATTCCAAATAATTTGTAACATAAGTATTTAAATTTAAATTTTAATAGTAATAATACCTAACATCATTAAGTAAGTCCTATCCAAATGTCATTTTATAATTAGTATATTTAAATTAATTGAACAAATCAGAAACTGTTAGACATTTAACTTTAAGTTAAGCAAATACAGAAATTTTAAAAATATAAAACATTGCTATATATCGCTACGCACCTTAATTCACAATTTTTTATATTATATATTAAATTAAAATATATTAAACCTTATATTAAATTGCACATTTGCTGTGCTTGGCACCTTAACCCATATGCTAAAAGATATTTTAAGGTGCCCAAGTACCCCAAAAAAACATAGTGTTCTTACCATATCTACTTAATGTTGGATCATGTTAGTGTAATTTCATATCTATATAGAAATGCTAATTAATCACACCTTATGGCACGTTTCGTTTGGAACGCTGAAACGAGCGCTTAATGTGTTAAAATATACCAAATCTCACACAATTTGATTTGTGCACCTAACACAAATTAATAGCAATGCTCTTCTTAGTTATATATATACTATATTTAATTATATATATATACCTGGTGTTTGGGTTTAACGTCCAGAGACTGAGCCCCTCAAGACAATGTCCAATGATAGATGAGACCTCCACAGACATTTTCTTATCAAGCTTATTATTATAACAATCGGAGTGATGATCACCACCGTTGATCATCATTTCAACATCATCATCATCATTATCAGCATCAGCAATATGAGCTAAGATATCAAGCATAGTCACCATCCCAATGTAATGTTTCCTCACAGCACCAGTTTGCTTGTCGGCTTCCAATATCATCGAGCCGCCGGCTCCGATCCAGTGGCCAGGCGGCGCCGCCACAGGGACAGCCACCACCTTATTGGCTACAAGTGCGCTCATGGTGTGAGCCAGTGAAGCCGTGTAAGGCACCTCAACTAGCCTCCTCTTATTGTCAACCATCAAATCCTTGACTTTCTTGTCTCTTAGCCCTTGAGCTTCCGATGAGTACTTCAGCTTAGAACCCATGGCGGTACTACTGCTGTAATTTGCTTCTTGCATATTTGCTAATTAATATTTAATTATTCGGTTTGGTTTTTGTGAAATTGGATAACATGATAGACACAATATATACATGCGATGGATTTTGAGTGAGTGAGTGTGCATGAGGTTACACGTGTCAAGTGGCAAGAGATGAGTGGTTTGCATGCTACACGTACGTATGTTGTATACTTGCCACGTGTCATATTGTTTTTGTTTACGTGTGGATGTTTCATTCCTTATTTTGCTTTTTGTTATTCGGGAGATCGAAGATATCTGTTATTAATTTTTAGCTCATATACGTATAAAAAAGATTAGCTCATAATATAGGAAAGTCTCATAAAATATATGACCAAATTTTAAGAGAAAACGTAATTAATGTGGTTATACGGTATAAAAAAGCTTATAATGTGTGCTCTAAAATCAGCATATGGGACAAGGATATATATATGGTTGATAAATTTTATATGAAAGAAGCAAATCAACATTAGTGAAAGGCCAAAACATTAGTGAAAATATAACTACAAAAGGTACATTGACTGGTTTCTGTAATATATAGTCATTTTTAAATTTTTAATAGGGTCATATCTTATTTGCAGTAAAATAAAAAATCATCGATGAAGAATACTGCAATTTCTTTATTTTTCCGTCGACTAAAACTGAAAATGAAATGTTGAAATATCCATTATTATTGGTGTGGTCATTGGTCAAATGTTAAGTTCTATGCTAATTAATTGTTATCGGACAGCGCTCAGTAATGGTGGTCGATTACCAAATTCAGGGCAATGTGCTAAAAGGTCTCGGGGGCAGTTTGGACAATGTAATATTGTAATGTACGATATTAAAGCCAAAAAAAAAACAGTTTCTATAAGATAAGTTAAAATTTAACCATCTAAAATGCTCTGTTTCTTTCTTCTAAGCATACAAACACAAATCAGAAGACCACACAACAAAACAAAAGAAATTTGAGAACGCAAATATCCCTCTTTCTCTTTCATGATAATCCTTTCACTCATTCTCACACTTCCGTGGAAAACTGCTCTTTAGTTAAAAGCTCATGCAAGGCATGAGTTCCCGTTATAATAATAAAAAAATAATAGGTTTATTAAAAAAAATTCACGTGGAATTATTAAAATTGTTAAATTTAAAATTTTTTGTCTAATTTTAATAAGAATAATAATCTACCATACATAAAAATTGAGAGTGCATAATTTAACACATCAACATTCGAAAGATATGATTTGATAAATATTAAAGTCTGAAAAATATAATTTAGTACACCAAATTAGTAAATTAAATGAAATTAAACAAAAATCGATTTAATACATATTAAAGTTCAGACACAAATTTTAATTATCCTAAATAATATGTGTATATATTATTTAAATAAGCAAACAATTATATCATAAATTTTAAATTATATATATATTAAAATATGTATACACAATGACAACATTCTTTTTCTTCTTACAATAATTAAAAGTAAATACAATACGGCAAATTTATCTATAACACTATGATGATTTATAAATTACAATTATAAATATAGAAAAAAGGAATAGTGTATATAAACAAAGAACTTAATAATTTTAAAAATATATGCATAAAATTGTCACGTAATATTCTGCATAGTAATCTATAACTATATAAAAAGGAGAATGTGGCTTTGGGCTTCCCAAAGTAAATTACCAAATTCTCCTTCTTTTTTTTTTTTTTCTATCTATAACCTTTATAAAAAAAAAAGAATGTTTTTGGGTTCCACTAAGTAAACTTAATTAACTTTTATTAAATATTAAACTACAAAAAATAATAAATTGTTCTTTTATAACTCAAAAAAAAAATCTAAGTCAAACAACCATACATATTGTAATCTTTTTTTTAAAAAAAATTATTTTTGAAATCTTTTTATATCCCACATTTAATTAATGAATAATAATTTATTACAAAATAACTTAAAAGTATATTATTTTATACAAAAAATTTAAAAAATTATTTCAATTAATGGAAATAATTTACTTATTATTTTATTAAATAAAAAATAATAAAAAAACACAATTTTAGTTATATAAATACATATATATATGTGATAATTATTTTTCTCTCTGTCACTTTAGATTATTAAAATAATAGATTTATAAACCCATTTATTGATGTGTGAGAGCCATAACCTTTACTAAAAAAATATCACACTTAAAAAATATATGTATTTTCTAATTTCATAATTGTAAAGTAAAATAGTAAGAAAGCTCCACAAAATTAATTTAGTATAAGTGATTATAATTTTTGTTTAATGTGGGCAGTGAGCACAAATATCTTTAGAGAAATTTTATTTACACTTTAAAAAATTTATAAATGCACTATATTTTAATAATTTTTATTTTAAATAAAATTTATATCTGTATTTATAGTAGTTTTTTTTTAATCAAAATTCCTTTAATTCAAATTGTTAAAAAATAAATCTATCAAAAAAAATTAAATATTATAATAAAAAGTTATATGAAATTCTATTAGAAAAATATAAAAAAAATTATATAAATTTGAAAAATAATTATGACTTTTTTTAAAATAAATACAAAAATTAACACAATATAATGTGAGAAAAATAAATCAAAAAAATATTAAGAGTAATTTTTAAAAATTATTTTAAGTTTATTTTTTATATACTTATTATACATTATAAGAAATGTCACTTTTACCAGCACAATTCGCTAATGCGCTCGCAAACTATACTGACAAAAAAGTCAAAGTTTTACCAGTGCATATTTGTAGTGACTAAAATCTGACTTTTTCAGTGTATTTACACACTGGGAAATGTTATTTTTGCCAGCGCTTTTCATTTTGTGCTGGTAAAAATTCTAATACCAACGTTGATTTGCCAATCTCTTTTGCCAATGCATCTGAGTAAATTTTATTTTACCAGCGTAATACTAAACTTTTGCCAGCACAAAAATGTTCTGACAAAAATGACATTTCTTGTAGTTAAATTGTGGGATGCAAATAAAATTTTTCATATTTTTATAATAAATGAGTCCCCTCAAAATAAAAAATCGTGTTGAATACACGTGCGGAGCACGTGTGCCTCCGACTAGTGTAATTATATATATTAACAATTTATTTTCTATCCTATATCATATGTTTCGAAAAAAATGGTAAGGAAAAAAACCTTCGCAAATTTAATGAAATTAAGATGTAAATTAAATACCATTTAATAGTTCTACCATATGTAGTTTTGTCACATTTTACAATTATTGTAGCAATCAGCAAAAAAAGAGTTTAAAAAAAAAAAAAAGCTAGATGGTAATGATGAAAATAGGCACCACACAAGAATCAAGATAATAGCTGCCTTTAGCAAAAACAAAAGATGATAATAGCTGCCAAGTAAGACAAATAATTGCATGGGAAATGAGAAGAGAAAAAAAGATGTCAATGTAAATACTTAGAATGCAAGGAAACAACAATTTGATCATCCTAACTTCATCAACTTAAATATTATACTTGTTAAGTAAAAATCTTACTTAACAAATTGCCTAGCCAAGACCAAACAACAGCTTTGCAACAGCTGATCTAAAAGAAAATGTTCTTTTTTTATATATACAATGCCAGGTGAATCAGCTTTGCAATTGTAACACATCATATACATATATATAATGTGTATTTGCAAATGTACGGTTATAAACAGTGAAAGTTAATTATATACACGCTAACATTTTCTTATTCTTTTGGCATTACAACATAAGTAAATACATTACCTTGAAGTCAATGCCAAAGGGTTGAAATCTTTGGTAATTACCTGGCCGTAGCTGGAGTGACACCTTCTTTGAAGAGAATATTTGCAACTGGAGGTGGAAGCCAAGCTGCAGTGCTGGAAGATTGGCCATCCTGATGACTATCATTGGATCTAGTCGGCTTTTTCCGCTCCTTCCTCAGTTTTAAGCTCACACCTCGTCCGAGGAATAAGCTAAATTTCATGGCTGCAAACAAACCAAAAGCAATTGCTAGTGGCCTCACAGCCCAGTGAAAATCCTCAATATGTTGATACTTCTGTACTAACCCAGGACAAGTATCAAAGGACACTAGTTCAACTTCAGCTGGGTCTGCTAAGAAGCTATTATGTTTATCTCCAAGTCCAAACACAAACCTCCCGGGAAACATTACAACGAGGCAACCGTTCGGAAGGACTTGTGAGATCCTGCCAGTTGCAAAGGCTCCTCCACTCTTACGAGGCCATTCAAATCGGGGAGCACGGATATTTTCCTTTAGCCTCACAAACTGTCCAACGAAGTAGCCACTTGCTATTTCGAGATCAGATAAATGCCCTTTCCAGAGAATCTCTAAACCAATAAATCCAGCTGTAACACTTCCATCTCGCTGTATAGAATGAAGAATTCCAACAGAAGAGTGTTTGCCAGGGGATTCCTTCAAGCGCACCCAATCACCCCTGGAAAGGCCAGATGTTACCCTCTCAATTGTTGAGATGAGTACTCTAACAGGGTTCCGAACTCCAGTGATCTTCACCAGAACAAAATCATCTCTGTCAGAGTTGCTGTCTAGACTAACAACAGTGCCTTCAGGGACATCCATGGTCTGAGGTCTACAGGAATTCAGTGGCTTCCTTGAGCGAACGGTATCACCAACTAGAAGATGATCTTTTGAGACATACCATGCAGTGTCACCAGAACTTGATCGACCTATAAGTGAACTGGTTCGGGAACCAAACCATTCTTCTTCACTGTCGATAGCATTCCGTGAGCTGCAAATTCAGTTGGAATAATAGTCAACAATCCATGTGAACACAAATAGAAAAACATTAAGGCTTGAATAGTCGAATACCTTTCCAACGCATTTAATATATCAGCTATCAAAGGTCGATTGCGAAGATCATACTCAAAACACCCACTGATGACATTCCCAAGAGCAAGAGGCAAACCACTTGGAATCTGTGGCTTTTCTTGCTTGATCACAACAGAATAGTATATTTCTTTGTATGACTTTCCAAACCACGGTGGAACGCCAGTCAACATCTCAACAAAGCAACAGCCAAATCCCCATGAATCTGTCTCAAAAGATATAGGACCTCTCACTTCTGGTTCCCACTGTTCTGGGGCCATGTAGTTTGGAGTTCCAAGTCTAAGAACCATATCAGGACTAGATAATGGGATTCCAAGAAGTAGATACGGGATCCCAAAATCTCCCAAAATGGCCTCATCATTTTCATTTAGAAGAATATTCGAAGGCTTTAGGTTCAATACTAGAGTCCCTATTGAATGCAGTTCTAAAATTCCTTTTGCTAGCCCTATTCCGTACCTGTAAGCAATAGAATTCTAAGGCCATGTACTCTAGAGACATGGTAAACTTCATAAAGAATAGTATAGTATACAACCTTAAAGCGCTGGAAATCTGAAGCTTGCCACCCTTTACCCGAGCTACTCTATCACCCACCGATCCCTCATAAACTTTCATAGCAATGCAAATCTGCCAATAAAATTATGGCTTAGAAACAAAAATCCATGTTCATGATATGAAAAAATAGAAACATAATTAAAACAGAACTCAAAACTTAGTTTCACAACTTCACCTTCCCATCAATAATTGAAATACCGTGCAACCAACAAACACTGCGGAACTCTCTGCACTTATAAAATAGCTCCTCAAACTTATCCAGAAACTTCTGTGTGTGGTCCTTGTCAAATGGGTGTAACACCTTTACAGCCAGTTCATGAAATTCATCAAAGTCCAGTGATGACTGGTGATGAGTAGCTAATGAAACATCACCAAAAGGGCCTCGGCCAACTCTGTACTTAAGTTTCAATGAGGAAGGATCAATCCATGGACCAGCTGGAGTAGGCGTAGCCACAACAGTTCTGAGGTGATCAGGATCTCCTTCAAAGAGCTCATACTCAAAAGATGCTACCACCTTTCCCTTCTGTTCAGCCATTTATTCTATTTGTAATGGTAACAATAAGAAAAAGTAAGTATCCAATTCACAATAATACAAATCAAATTATAAACTTAATGAAAATATTCTCCAGGTTAAATTATATAAAGACATTATCTGTGTCATGTAGAAGAGAGGCCTTAATTCTAACCTACATAGACCTGAGGAACCTCAAACGGAGTCAACTCAATAGAAATGGTAGGATCAAGTTAGGGAATGGGCAATTTAACATAGAATCAGAGAACCGTATCAGTTCTTACGAAGAGATTATTACAATTCCCTAAAATCGGTAAAAGCATTTACCTGAAAAAAGAAACTACGAAAACAATAAAAAGAAATGCACAAATCCATCAAGTTCAATAAATGAAAAACGAAAATACTGACTCTAAAACAACCACTTCATGTTGTTGATATCATATAAGCTACAGGCTAAGCAAACACTAGCCACCCATACCGTTGATTAAGAAACTAATAACGCTCCTAATGACAAATCGGCTTCATAACAAACAGCACAATAATTAAAAGTAAAAAGAAAAAAGTTTAAATGAATCCAATATATTGATGAGATTATACAAATCAATTGCCACAATCAAAACATTTCTTCTGCCCAGAAAAAAAAATAAATAATGGCAAACACCTAAAAATCACACCTCTTCACAAATTAGGGCTAACGGAACAACAAGATAATCGATAATCTGAGTCTGGTAATAACATATATCAAACTCCATAACATTTTTGAACTAAAAGGTAAATCGCAAGTAACAAAAAAAAAGTCAAACCCGTTTGGTTGCTCAGAAAATAAGTAACTCATATACACATATAAATATACTCAAATCGTTTTGTGCTCATTGAGATTTACAATTAATTGACTTCACAAATACATATTACAGTGTTGTTAAAGACAGTGAAAACTAACACAAAAATGGAAAAAGAAAGTAAAATTAACTAATCTTCTCAGTTTCTCAGTAACCAAACACATAAAAGCATACTAACCAGAGAAGAGAATACCTCGATTCCGTAGACGAAGTTCAAATAACGATCCAGAAATTCAAAGTTTTTCTTTTAGTTGTGCAACCGAAAATGGAGGACCTTACGCAAGGGAGTACGGGATTTCGGTGCACCCTAACTTATCTGAACACCACGCCACCAGTACTCCAACGTAGAACGTTCTCAGAATGACACGTGTCTATAATAGTTCTTGTTTGGTGCAACGTGTCAGATTTATATACCTTTGAGCACCCGGTCAAGGTTACTCTTTTTTTTTAATTAAATAATAATAACAATATTTTTAGGAGTTATCGATAATTTTGGAGGGACTTAATGGGGTTTTTCTAATTTGTCCTTGGTAATGGTTAGTCTATTTTATTGTTTCTTTAAGCTATACTTTTTTCTTCTTTCATAAATAATTGAGGAAAAATACAACATTTTAAGAGTTTTTTCTCTTCTTTTCCTTTGAAAGGACAATTTAAGAGTTTAAGACAATTAATTATGGATTATCATTTGTCCTAATAACATTATGCTACTTGGACTTTCTTTCAAGAAACAAATAGTCCCTAATCGATTGCAAAAAATGAAAAAGAAAGAATAATCCAATTGGACCAATTGAAAGTGCTTTTTTTCTTTCCTTTTTAAAAGACTAAATAACGTAATGTACAAATTCTTCGAGGGGACCAAAGACAAGACTAAAGTTCAGAGCGTTGTTGAATAAGAGATGAAGCTATTTTTGTTTCAACTTCTCCAACTTGTAGTGACCTTAAAATCCTAAACATTCTACTACGTTTTGAGAAAATGCAGAGAGAATCTGGTAGGACGGTTGGTCCTACTACTACAGTCTGCTGATGATGATGATGATGATGATGATCTCGTTCTCGAAAAACCCCACAACTTGGAATATGAAAGTAAACCTCTTAAGAAATGAGCCATCTTAAACTGAGGAGCAGCATTTTCTTGATCTTCTTCTTCTTCTTTAATGGGATGCATCAAATTGTTATCTTGATCATTTTCCTGGCCCTTAATACAAAGCTTCATGTCGTTTGATCCAGACGACAATCTGTAATAGTGTCAAAAAAGTTTCTTAGTCTTGTTGTAACACTATTCATGCAAAAGCATATATAGCCCACAGTATTATAATCAAATAGAAAAGTGAATTAAGGAGATAAAGAAGCAATAAAGGAGACTTCTTACTGAGATTTTTTTTTCCAAGCAATACTTTCTTTCTTTGGTCTAATTTTCTTTAATGGTGTATAATTGATGGTCATGTGCCTGACGAATTGAAGCTAAAACAACACCATGAAAATCATAACATGAGAAAAACTTTTTCTGACCTGTAGACCCACCATATCCATAACCATAAAGAACCCAACATCCCCAATAATACAATCAAGAGAAATCTCAGACTCACCTCTGTTACTCTGTACATGGACGATGAATAATAAAATGAAGACTAATTAGTAATTTTTTCCCTTAAACTAGTAAATCATGCCCCCTAAACTTTTTTGACCGTTAAAAATTCCTCTGAACTATTGAGATTGTTAAATTTAAAGAATTTTGTCTAATTTCATTCAATTTTATTGTTTCAATGATTGTTTTTTTTACTAAAATTAGACAAAAGTCCTTTAACTTTAACAATCTCATCTCAATAATTCGGGGGAATTTTTAACGGCCAAAAAAATTCAGGAGACACGATTTAGTACATGTCAAAATTAAGGGAAAAAATTTACTAATTAGCCTATGAAATCAAAGTTATGTCTCTATATCAATTGATGAGTACAAATCAGATGATGTGCCTTATTATTTGAGTATGATTATGTCATTTTTGAAACTTAGCAACCATATATATGCATTGTAATCTCATAGTAACTTAAGTCATATTTAATTTATTATAATGAAAACTTTGAGATTATTATAATGAAAACCAAGCTATAGCTACCTGATCACCTTCTTTAATCCCATAATGCCGAACTGGTGCTTTGTCATTAACTAGTTTCCGACCTTGATAGCTTAAGCAGAAATGTCCCCAGACTAGTGACCTATAATATTAACAATAAATAGTAACAAAGTAATAGGCACAGAAATTATTTTCAATGATCCATTTTAGTTATTTAAACCTAATTAACCATTAATATTCATTTGATGGATTTTACTTACCAGGAAATCTTGTCTTGACCTTCTTTAGGCGATGTACTAAAAACTTCTTCTACCCCTTTTTTAAGCTCTGCTACCGTAGCATTTTTCACAACAAACACATCTGTGAGATCAAATTTCACATGAATCATAGTTTAAATTTGCATTTTAATTCAAAATATATATCCAAAATATTATTTAAATCGTCACGATTTTTTCTTATTTCTTCGAAAAATAGAGGTTGTAAAGGAATGAAAAGTATCACCAAACACAGTTCCATCGAGCTTCAAAACGGAGAGTTTGAGATACTGAAGCTGAGGAAGCTTGCGGTACGAGCTGCAAGAGCTCTTCACATTACGATCATCGTGACCGTTAACGTCTTCGTTTAATGTCAGAGGAGCCAAACACCGCCTCTCTATCAAAACCTTCAAAGTACTAGCAGGACCTCTAGTTTTACTTTTAACAATGCTACTACCACCGCCATTGATGTGCCTGGCTTCTTCACCTCTATTGCTTCGCATAATAACCTTCAGGGTTCAAAATTCTTCTCTCCCCAAGGAAAAAAACAAAACGCAGAGGACTCAGTCAGAGGTTTACTGATTTTTGGTGGTTTTGAAACGATTTGAGTGAACTGATGAAGCAGTAGTTGCAGAAGAATACTGAAGCTTGGGGAAGATGACAATGGAAAAAAGGAGTATGGGAAAGCGTGGGTTCGTTTTAGGAGCTTTGAAATCGGAGAGACCGTTGTGGTTCTGGGAGAATTTTGGCCTGGTATTTTGTACTCGCCATTACCTCTACTCGCGCTAAGATCGTGATGTTCTTATTTTTTGGCCGTTCGATCAGCGCGTGTTATATCCTCCAAATGATTGTGATTGGGCTTATTATATTTCGTCAACGGGTAGATTTTACTCTTGGGCCGTATTCGAGTAATTTACGAGTCAACATGGAATTCGTGATTTCCTTTTCTTGCTATGATTCCATTTTTATTAGAAAAAAATAATTAAAAAACCATTCATTTTCAAAACTAAGGGTGCTCTCTTCAAACAAAAAATTAAGGGTGCTCTAGTTAATATTTTTTTAATAAATTTGTTTTCACTTTTTTAATTTTTAAATTGAAAAAAATACTTATAATTTTTTTTTTAAATAATGTTTTAGACTTAGCCTCAACCTACACTTTTGAACCCAAAATCCCACTCGAACCTAAATCTTAGATTTAGACCCGGACTCAGACCCAGACCTACAGCCCACCCTAGCCCAAACCCTCGACTCGGATCACAGCTCCAAATTTGGACCCAAACTTGGACCCAGATCCTAGCAACAAACCCAAACCCCAACCCCTGACCCGAACCTGGCCCCGATCATCGCCACGAACCTGGCTTAAATAAAATTAACAAATAAAAATAAAATTTACAAAACACACTTTTATTTTTTATTTTTAAAATTAAAAAAACAAAAGTAAACACAAAACACATTTTGTTTTTTAAAAATAAAAATTTTACTTTTATTTTTGTAATTAAAAAATTTAAAAATAAAAATATTATCAAATACCGCCTAAATAAAATTATATTTAATAAAATGCGCATAGAACATATTTAATTTTTTACAAAAAAAATAAAAATAAAAACAAAATCAAGTGTGCTATTATTGAATAACGTCCATGTCAACATTTTTTCTATTATTTTGTTTTGTAAAAAGAATAATTTTTCATAAAAAAAAATGCTTATATTTTTGGCAATTTTTAGGGTTGTCTAACAAGTTAATATTATTTAAACAAACGTTGTTTGGATAAGTAGCGACTAGGGCGTCACAGGCTAGGGCATCACATTTATACTCGAAAACTCACCCACCCGATAAATCTACCCAGCCCGAAACTCAAAAAATCTAAAAAAAAAACAAGTTTCAAAAATTAGAAGCCTGGTCCAAATTACACTCGATTAACTACTGGGCTGAGTTCGGGTTTCATTAATTTGAAATCTAATAAAAATAGGGTTACACCCGAACCCACCCAAAACCCGGATATATATAATATTTAAAAAAAAAAAGTTATACATTTTCTAAACACATAAACTTTTTTTTTTTTAAAAAAAAAAAAAACCCTAATTCTAAACAATGATATATCATTTTTATTTTCTTCTTCTTCTTTTATTTTCTTTCTTTTTAGTTTTTCAGTTTTTTTTTTTTTTTTATGAAAAAATGTATAAAAAATGACATTTTTCAAAAATAAAAAAGTTTAGCCCATCCCAAACCCAGTCAAAACCCACCCGAACCTAGTTCAACTCAAACACAACCCACTCGCACTCGAAATCCAAAAACCCAATGACACAAATGGATGGGTTCGGGTTACTAATTCTATACACCCAAAATTCGATAAAACCCACCCAATGTGCACCCCTAATAGCAGCTAGTAGGCGGCTACAATTTTCTAATCCTCTCATTAGATAAGTAACGACTACCCTGCTTGCTTGTTGTTGAAACTACAACAACTAAATAGTGTCAATTCATAATAATAGAAAGTGATTCAAACATAGTTATCAAAGCTACAAAGGAAACTTGCTCTCATTCGAGTATTGATAGTTGTGTTTGTCAGTGTATTAAGTTATCTAAATTGTGTTTTAGGTTATAATTTGTTAATATTTATAGAATATGTAATTTTATTAATTGTTAGACCAATAATATGTACATACATAAATCACATAATGTGATTTCAACTAATTATTTTTATTTAAAATAAATCTTACTTATTAAAAATTACTCGTCACAAATCATTACTCCAATTATTAATACTAATTAATATCTTTTTATCTTTTTGTAAAATATATATTAGATGTTATCAAAAGCTACTTATTGTTTTATTGTAATTACTGGCTTTAATTTAAATGACAATATTAAAAAAAAAATTAGTTTCATTTGACTATTTTTTAAGTTTGTTTCAATTTTCGAACATAAATACAAATAAATAAATAAATAAATAAAAAAATTTCTTTATCCATGCAATATTTAACAATATGACTATGCTTACTAATATTTGAAGAGATGTTAATTAATTAAAAAATTGATATATATTGTTTTGATATTAGGGAAGAGAATATTTTTTTTTTTTTTGATTTAAGCGTTTATATATTACAACATGTTTTTACCTGGGACTCGAACCCAGGACTTCCAACACTCACACACCCACTTGAGCTAGCCCCAAGTGGTTTAGGGAAGAGAATTTAGACTTTAGGACTTTTTCTTTGCGAGAAAAAGTGTTAAAACTATTAAGCTATTATCTGGAAAAAGCTACTAAAAATAGCTTCTCTTTAAAGAGGTTTTTAGAACTAGAAGTATTTTTTGAGTTTCGGAAGTATTTTTCAAAAGTCCAGCCAAAACCTATGCCTATGAGAATTGATTATGTCAAAATTTAATTTGTAATTTTTTTGTGTATATGTATAAAAATTATAATTATTATTAATATGCAATTCTAGCTAGGAGTTTTTCTTAAGAAAATTTTACACAATAGATTAAAAATTTGAAAAGAATTATAAAAATACGTCAACACCAAAAAAAATTCATTTTTACACTTTAAATTTTTTTATTTACAAAAATATTTCTTTAGTAAAAATATTAAATTATTTTTTTTATAGTTTATGTAGTTGTAATACAGTTGTATTTTTCTAGTTGTTTTATATAGTTGATTCATAGTTGTTGTGATGTTGATTTCTCGTTCATTTTAATTTGTTTTGTTTTTTTTACTTTTTGCTAAATAAAATGTATTTTTGTAATTTTAAACTTTTCAAGTATATTTTTGTAAATAAAAATATTAAACAAAAAGTTATAAATAAAATGTATTTTTGAAATTTCCAATTTTTTTAATATTGTGGCCTGAATTTGAATTACTATTTTCATAATTAATAATAATAATATATAAAATTTCAAAATCAAAGGATCGTGAGCTTCTAACCAAAGCTATGTATAAATGTCTATTTAAGTTTTGTCTTTTTATAATTTGCTAAACATCTATTAAGTATATATAAAAACACAAAGTAAATATGGATTAGAGAGTAGAAAGAAGAAACGGTACTTAACCGGAGTTTTATCATATCATAAAGTTGCCTACGTAACTCCAAACTCCAAACTCCAAACCATGCAAAGAGCCAAACCTTTGCTTGAACCAGAAACTCATATATATTATAATTTACATAGTTAGTAATACAAATATATAAATATATATGGGGATGAATATATTATAATAAAGTATAAATATACATAATTAATTTTTGGAAAGTGATATTGGCACGGCTCAATCTGATATGGATATGCTTATAATCCCCCTGTATTTGCATAAATTCATGCTCAGATTGAACCTTGCCAACATCGCTCTATTAATATACATATCAAAATCTTAAATGGTTTTATGCAAAATCACACACCTATTATTTATAACAAGTGCACAACTTTATAAGGGTAATGGCTATATCTTTCTTTTTATTCTTCTCTTTTATGCTATCACTATTAATTGAGGCAATTTTCCAGCCTAAAAGTTGGATAAAAAGCCTATTCAAAATGGGTCCTTATATTACATAGACCATGTTCGTGCTCAGTATAGTCAGTTATGCTTTTCTTCTTTTTTTTTTTCCCTAAAATGAATTATTCACCAAATAAAAATAATGAAGATGACATATACAGTAAAAATTAACTGTGCTTGGTTTTAGGGAGTGGATGTGAATTGAGTTAATTGGATTTTTTTTGACGTCTCCGGCCATATGACTCGGACATTGCCTGCCACTGCTTTGAATCTTTGACACAGATGAGATTAGTGGATATTGCTCTCACCCTCTCAATTTCAGTGAACTCACTACAATTATTCAATTGAGAATTTTCTAAATAGCACAGTAGTTGTGTCCAACACTTCACTTTGTTATAATTAAAGTATTGCTATTAAATACCGATCATATATGCGATTGATTAATAATATTTTTTAAAATTTATTTTTTTAAATTATATGAGATTTGATATTTAATTACAATAATAGCGGTATGATATTTAAGAAGGAACTAAGCATTAGTGGTGCCAAATACTCTAATATCAATGTTATTACTAATATTAATATAATTAAGTATGAAATTTTATATAATAAATTTTAGAAAATATAACTAACTAATCACTTAGAATTGGGTACATACTCATGCCAAATACTTTTGTTATTGTTATTCAATTGGATAATTGTTAGGCAATGGGCCAGTGAAGATCATTGTCGATCCACTTATTTTTCCTTTTTCTCACTTTTAGACAGCAAGATAAAATGAGTACACTAAAATTTTGTAAATAAATAAAAACAGTAAGTAGTCGTGTTATAACTTTTTTTTTCTTTTTTTTTTGTAAAAAGAAAAATCTTTTCATATGATAAAGAAAATTACAGTCAATAGTCGACTCACCAATGTCAATATTCTATTTTTGCAAAAATTACAGATCGCCACTCTATTTCATTAAATTTTATTAAATGAGAATTTAGATTTAAATTTTACAAAATTTTATATAATAGTACTCTATGCTCAATTTTAAGAAACATTTTAATTATTGTAAGTCTAAAATTATGTTGTTTTCACGTTTTCTGTGTGTTTTTTACACGATAATTTTCTTAGCATCTGTAAAAATATAATAAAAGAATTCGTAAAAAGATAAAAACTAATCCCTAAGAATGTCAAAAAATATAATTGTAGGTATTTTGTGTAATAATCTTTATTTATAAATAAAAAGGTCATTTCCATCATTTTCTTTGTAAGAGACGGTATAACTATAGATTGGGCCTTTGGGGCAGACAGCCCAAGGAGTTGATCACGTGATCACATCACGTGCCACCGCCATTTCATTTCTAACAAATATAAACCAAAAAGCCTCAGAACCCAATCTCGTCTTTCTGATCTCCACACTACTCTCTCTCTCTTTCTCTCTCTCGGCACTGACTGAGAGAAACCCCCAAAACCCTAGAAGCTACAAACCACTCTTCGCAAAGCACTGCATAGAGAGTCTCTTGTAGTATCTTTCACCATGTGGAACAGCGGCCAGATTGTGCCGCCGGGCACGGGAGGCTCGGCCATTCCGCCGCCTCCCGCTGCCCAACCCTCTTATACGGTCTTGCCATCTCCGGCAGAAGCTGAGGCTAAGCTCGAAGAGAAAGCCAGGAAATGGCAGCAGCTTAATTCTAAACGATATAGCGATAAGAGGAAGTTTGGATTCGTTGAGACGCAGAAGGAGGATATGCCTCCCGAGCACGTTAGGAAGATCATTAGGTGAGTGAGCTTCTTTTGGTCTTGTGTCTTTTCTCTTTTGAACTTCGATTAGGTTAAGAATTGAAGTAGAAATACTTAGTTTAAGGAAATCATTAGGTCGGTGAGCTGTCTGGTCGTGTGTTTCGTTTCAACTTCAATTAGCTTACGAAATGAAGTAGAAATGTCAAGTTGAGGATTTTGATGGGTTTTTTATATTCCTCAAATTTGAATTTTTGATGATTTCTCGGTGAAATCGTAGTCGGAACTTCATTGGAATAGCCTAAAATTTCATTTTTAAACTATGTTGTTTGCTGTAGAATTTGGTTCCTCCGTTTTGAAATCTTTGTCATATTTTATAGTATCAAATTTAAAGATGAACTTGTGTAATTCACAGAGATCATGGGGACATGTCGTCCAAAAAATATCGTCATGATAAGCGAGTATATCTTGGAGCACTCAAATTTATTCCTCACGCAGTTTATAAGCTCCTTGAAAATATGCCAATGCCTTGGGAGCAGGTATACATTCTGTATAACTTAATGTTGTACGTTCAAAGTTTTGGTTACGCCAGTCTGCTCATGGCTTGTTTTAATGAATTGTGTGATTACAGGTCAGAGATGTGAAAGTTTTGTACCATATAACTGGGGCAATCACGTTTGTGAATGAAATTCCATGGGTTGTTGAACCCATATATCTGGCTCAGGTTTGGTGTTTCTTTTTAATTTTCTTCTGTTTTTTCCTATGTTGTGTTGGGTATTCCGTGTACTTCACTATTTGAGTTAATTTTTATGTTAATCAATCACCAATGCATGTCTTGTTTACTTCTTGGCAGTGGGGTTCAATGTGGATCATGATGAGAAGGGAGAAAAGAGACCGTAGGCATTTCAAGAGAATGCGGTTTCCACCATTTGATGATGAGGAGCCTCCTCTAGATTATGCAGATAATTTACTGGATGTAGATCCTCTTGAGCCAATTCAGCTAGAACTAGATGAAGAAGAAGATTCTGCTGTATATACTTGGTTTTACGACCATAGGCCTCTTGTTAAAACAAAACTCATAAATGGTCCTAGCTATAGGAAGTGGCATCTTTCTCTTCCAATCATGGCAACTCTTCATCGGCTTGCAGGACAACTACTTTCAGATCTAATTGACCGCAATTATTTCTACTTGTTTGACATGGAGTCTTTCTTCACAGCCAAAGCATTGAATATGTGCATACCTGGTTAGTGTTCAGATTTTTCTTATTATTGAAATATATTTGGTTTAGGCCCTGGAAATTCTGGATAATTGTGGCAGTTTTTTAACATTATTGGTTTGCACTTATTCAGGTGGCCCAAAATTTGAGCCCTTGTACCGTGATATGGAAAAAGGTGATGAAGACTGGAATGAGTTCAATGACATTAACAAACTCATTATCCGGTCACCTCTCAGGACAGAGTACAGAATTGCATTCCCTCACCTATATAACAACAGGCCCAGGAAGGTAAAGCTTGGGGTTTATCACACTCCCATGGTTATGTACATAAAAACTGAGGATCCTGATTTACCTGCATTTTACTATGATCCTTTGATACACCCAATACCCAGCACTAACAAGCGAGAAAAGAAAGTGTACGATGATGAGGATGAAGATGATCTTATTTTGCCAGAAGGGGTGGAGCCCTTACTGAAAGATACTCAGCTTTATACTGACACCACAGCTGCAGGCGTTTCCCTTCTTTTTGCTCCACGACCTTTTAACATGAGATCTGGTAGGACGCGTCGGGCAGAAGATATACCTCTTGTATCAGAGTGGTATAAAGAGCATTGGTAAGAAGAGTTTCTTTATTATATTTTTTTCCTTTTCAAGCTGCTTAAATGCATTTATCTAAAGTTAGTCTGATCGTATTTACTCTAAATGTATTTGCATTTCAGCCCCCCATCATATCCAGTTAAAGTACGGGTCAGTTACCAAAAGTTGTTAAAATGTTTTGTGTTGAATGAGTTGCATCATAGACCACCCAAGGCCCAAAAGAAGAAGCATTTGTTTCGCTCTCTGCAAGCTACAAAGTTTTTCCAAACCACCGAACTTGACTGGGCTGAAGCAGGTCTTCAAGTTTGTAAGCAAGGGTATAACATGCTGAATCTTTTGATACACAGGAAAAACTTGAATTATCTTCATCTTGATTATAATTTCAATCTAAAGCCTGTCAAAACTCTGACAACCAAAGAACGTAAGAAGTCACGATTTGGCAATGCTTTCCATCTTTGTCGTGAAATTCTACGGTTGACAAAGCTTGTAGTTGATGCTAATATTCAGTTTCGGTTGGGTAACGTTGACGCCTTCCAATTGGCTGATGGCCTGCAGTACACATTTTCTCATGTTGGTCAGTTAACTGGTATGTACCGGTACAAGTACAGGTTGATGCGACAAATTAGAATGTGCAAAGACTTAAAGCACTTAATATACTACCGGTTCAATACTGGGCCAGTGGGGAAAGGGCCTGGATGTGGATTTTGGGCACCAATGTGGAGGGTGTGGCTGTTTTTCCTTCGTGGTATAGTACCTCTTTTGGAACGGTGGTTAGGGAATTTACTTGCACGACAATTTGAAGGGCGTCACTCAAAGGGGGTGGCTAAAACTGTAACTAAGCAGCGTGTCGAAAGTCATTTTGATTTGGAGCTTCGAGCTGCTGTCATGCATGATGTTCTTGATGCCATGCCAGGTTAGTCTCTCTTAAATTTATTTTGATTTTGACTTGCAACAGTGTTCTATGGCTGTTTTGTACATTGCTTTTCTTTTGAGTTATGTGTTTGTGTTATAAATTTTATTCAATATTGACAGAGGGAATAAAACAAAATAAAGCGAGAACTATATTGCAACATCTGAGTGAGGCTTGGCGTTGTTGGAAGGCAAATATTCCTTGGAAGGTAATAAATTTGGCTTCATTTATTATATATAATGTTAATATTAAGAGTAATTTGCGGCAAAACCCCCTCAACTATCATTTTACTTGCAAAAAACCATCCAACCTTATATTTTGGTGGGAAAACCCCCCAAAGTACTGTTCCGTTTACATTTTAAGGTGCCGTCTGTCCAGCTCCTAATTTTGCCCACGTGGCAATGACAAGTCACTAAAAAATTATCCTATGTGGCCATATTTTACAAAATAAAAATAAAACTTTTAGAGTAATTTGCGGCAAAACTCCCCCAACTATCAATTTACTTGCAAAAAACCATCCAAAAAACTTTAAGGTTGGATGGTTTTTTGCAAGTAAATTGATAGTTGAGGGAGTTTTGCCGCAAATTACTCTTAAATTTTTTGTTTTTATTTTAATTTTTATTTTGTAAAATATGGCCACGTAGGATAATTTTTTATTGACCTGTCATTGCCACGTGGGCAAAATTAGGACTTAACGAGGCTGAATAGACGACACCTTAAAAATGTAAACGAAACAGTACTTTGGAGGGTTTTCCCACCAAAATATGAGGTTGGATGGTTTTTTGCAAGTAAATTGATAGTTGAGGGGGTTTTGCCGCAAATTACTCTAATATTAATAAATAAGTTACATTTCTTTTGTGTGCCCTTCATATTTCTAACTACAATAACTTGTAGGTTCCTGGTTTGCCGGTTCCAATTGAGAATATGATTCTTCGTTATGTGAAGTCAAAGGCAGACTGGTGGACAAACGTTGCTCATTACAATCGTGAACGTATAAGAAGAGGTGCAACAGTTGATAAGACAGTCTGCAGAAAGAATCTAGGAAGATTGACTCGCCTTTGGCTAAAGGCTGAGCAGGTATTTAATTTTCAATTAATACAGAGTGGCGTTTCTACTAGTGTGCTGCATTATTTTTGCTAATTTTAGCAAAAAACACCAATGTACTTTATCTTCTCACATTCTTTTTTTAATTTTCAACCAACTGTAGGAACGGCAACACAATTATTTGAAGGATGGTCCTTATGTCACACCCGAAGAAGCTGTTGCCATTTATACTACAACTGTGCATTGGTTGGAATCAAGAAAGTTCACTCCCATTCCATTCCCTCCATTGTCGTACAAGCATGACACAAAGCTACTTATTCTTGCTCTGGAGAGGTTAAAGGAATCGTATAGTGTGGCTGTTAGATTAAACCAACTTCAAAGAGAAGAACTTGGTCTCATTGAACAAGCATATGACAACCCACATGAAGCATTATCACGAATTAAGCGTCATTTGCTTACTCAACGTGCCTTCAAAGAAGTAGGGTTTCTTTTTACTTTAATAATGAACAGTTTGGTTTTGACCTCGAGATTCCTGACTGTTGTAGTATATAGATTTGGACTAATTGGTTTAATTGGCAGGTTGGAATTGAGTTCATGGATTTATACAGTTATCTTATTCCAGTGTATGAGATCGAGCCACTTGAAAAGATTACAGATGCATATCTTGACCAGTATTTATGGTATGAAGGTGATAAGCGCCACCTCTTCCCGAACTGGATTAAGCCTGCAGATTCAGAGCCTCCCCCGCTTCTGGTTTACAAATGGTGTCAAGGCATCAACAACTTGCAAGATGTATGGGACACAGGTGATGGGCAGTGCGTGGTGATGCTTCAGACAAAGTTTGAGAAATTCTTTGAGAAGATTGACTTGACTATGTTGAATAGGTAAATGTGCTTCAAAATTTCTCTGTATACATTTGGCGGTATCACAAATTTTGAATTGACATGTTATGTAACAAACTATTGCAGGCTTCTACGATTGGTTCTTGATCACAATATTGCTGATTATGTCACTGCTAAAAATAATGTGGTATTGTCTTACAAGGACATGAGTCATACAAATTCTTATGGCCTGATACGTGGCCTTCAATTTGCATCTTTTGTTGTCCAATATTATGGACTCGTGCTGGATCTGTTGCTTTTGGGTTTGACTCGTGCCAGTGAAATTGCTGGTCCACCCCAGATGCCCAATGAGTTCATCACCTACTGGGACACTAAAGTTGAAACAAGGCATCCTATTCGGTTATATTCTCGATACATAGACAGGGTGCATATATTGTTCCGCTTTACTCATGAGGAGGCTCGGGACCTTATTCAGAGATATCTTACTGAACATCCAGATCCCAACAATGAAAATATGGTAGGATATAATAATAAGAAGTGTTGGCCAAGAGATGCCAGAATGAGGCTAATGAAGCATGATGGTAAGGGTTTCATTTTTTAGTTGGCTTGTTAGATTCTCCTCTCGTTTGATTCTGTAACTAATTTTATTTATATTTGTTCAGTCAATCTGGGGAGGAGTGTGTTCTGGGACATGAAGAATCGTCTTCCTCGAAGTATCACAACTTTGGAATGGGAGAACAGTTTTGTTTCTGTTTACAGCAAGGACAATCCAAACCTTCTCTTCAGCATGTACAACATCTCACTTGCTTCAGCTGGATTTTATTATTTTTTATCTAGTTGTATATTTTTTTTATTTTTTTGCATGTGTCATGTCTTTGTTCTTTCAATACTATAATATGGCCTGAGACCAGTACATCTCCACCTAGTTTGACTTGCATTCAGTATGCTATGAACAGAAGAGTTGTATGATTTGTTTTCTTGAATCTCCAGGTGTGGGTTTGAAATAAGGATTCTTCCTAAAATAAGAATGACTCAGGAAGCATTCAGCAATACAAGAGATGGAGTTTGGAATTTGCAGAATGAACAGACTAAAGAACGAACAGCAGTTGCATTCTTACGAGTTGATGATGAACACATGAAGGTGTTTGAGAATCGTGTCAGACAGATTCTTATGTCTTCAGGGTCGACAACATTTACAAAAATTGTCAATAAATGGAATACTGCCCTTATTGGTATTGTTATTATTATAAAATATTTCTTTTATCTACTTTGCTTAACCTTTATTTTATATTATACGACTACACTCTCAGTCTTACTCTAGCGTTTTCTTTGTTTATTGGCTTCCACTTTTCCATTGATAGGTCTGATGACTTACTTCCGTGAAGCAACTGTGCATACACAAGAGTTGTTGGATCTGCTTGTCAAATGTGAGAATAAGATTCAGACACGTATCAAGATTGGGTTGAACTCAAAAATGCCTAGCAGGTATGTGCTTTCCTTTCGCATTACTTTGTTTAGTAAATATTTAAAGTATTTATACCTAAACTGAAATTTTTTTTTTTCATTCAGATTTCCCCCTGTGATCTTCTACACACCAAAAGAAATTGGAGGACTTGGCATGTTGAGTATGGGTCACATATTGATTCCACAGAGTGACCTCAGATACAGCCAACAGACTGATGTTGGGGTGACCCATTTTAGGAGTGGAATGAGTCATGAAGAGGACCAGCTGATTCCTAATCTCTACCGTTACATTCAAGTAAGTTTGATTTCATATGCCACTATCACTATATGCCTTGCTCTTATTTTCTGTTGTGTCCTCACCTTACGGTTTCTTGACAGCCCTGGGAAAGTGAGTTCATAGATTCACAGCGTGTTTGGGCAGAATATGCATTGAAGAGGCAAGAAGCTCAGGCACAAAATAGACGTCTAACCCTTGAAGATTTGGAGGTGGGTGTTTTGATTTTGCTGTTTTGTTTGGAATAACATAGGAAATTATCATGTAGGTTTTGAGCACATGTATAAACTACTGACTCCATTGAATTTAATTGACAGGATTCTTGGGATAGAGGAATTCCTCGAATAAATACACTGTTTCAGAAGGACAGACACACACTGGCATATGATAAAGGTTGGAGGGTTCGAACAGATTTCAAGCAGTACCAAGTACTGAAGCAAAATCCTTTCTGGTGGACACATCAGAGGCACGATGGTAAACTATGGAACTTGAACAACTACAGAACAGATGTTATTCAAGCTCTTGGAGGTGTGGAGGGAATTCTGGAGCACACGTTGTTCAAAGGAACATAGTAAGTTTATCATCTCACAGTTGTCTAAATGATTTCCCGTTCCTGTGATCACTTTCTTAATTCTTGTTGACATAAAAAATTGTTCAGAGGATATGCTACACTTACTTAATATCCTAAATTTTGTTGGTTTTGAGCGTGAAAAAAAATGAATAATATTTTGCTGACAGTATAGCCAAAGGATTATAAAAACAAAAATAAAAAATACTCTGGATATTTAAGATATTAGCTATTAGTTGTAAAGTACTAATTGAAAGGAAACTGAAGGATGAGTAATTATTATATTCTTAGCTTTTTTGTAATAGATTTGTTGTAAATTCTAAAACTGATAAAAGATAGATTCATTCCTTAAACTTGTAATTATGCAATCAAGTTTTATATATAGAATGTACAACTAAATTGTGTTTTGCAAATACAGTTTTCCAACATGGGAAGGTCTCTTTTGGGAGAAGGCTTCTGGTTTTGAGGAGTCCATGAAGTACAAAAAGTTGACTAATGCACAGAGATCTGGTCTCAACCAAATTCCAAACCGTAGATTTACTCTTTGGTGGTCGCCCACTATAAATCGAGCCAATGTTTACGTTGGTTTTCAAGTGCAGTTGGATTTGACTGGAATTTTCATGCATGGGAAGATTCCCACTTTGAAGATATCATTGATTCAGATATTCCGTGCTCACTTGTGGCAGAAGATTCATGAGAGTGTTGTCATGGATCTTTGTCAGGTTTTAGATCAGGAGCTGGATGCCTTGGAAATTGAAACTGTGCAAAAGGAGACTATTCATCCTAGGAAGAGTTACAAAATGAACAGTTCTTGTGCTGACATTCTTCTCTTTGCAGCCCACAGATGGCCAATGTCAAAACCTAGTCTTGTTGCTGAGCCAAAAGATGTTTTTGATCAGAAGGCCAGCAATAAATACTGGATTGATGTACAACTTCGCTGGGGAGATTATGATTCTCATGATATTGAGCGTTACACAAGGGCCAAGTTCATGGATTACACAACTGACAACATGTCTATTTATCCTTCACCTACTGGTATGGTTCTTCCTCTTCTTGTTTTTCCTTCATCTTTGTCTATTTGTTCAGCTAATGATCATAGTTGAATCTTTCAGGTGTGATGATTGGTCTTGACTTGGCATATAATCTGCACTCTGCATTTGGTAACTGGTTCCCTGGTTCGAAACCACTCATCCAGCAAGCAATGAACAAAATCATGAAGGTAATTCAGACTTATAATCCTTAGTACTTTTGTAAGCTTGTTTTGGAGTTCGTGATTAGAATTCACGTTGAGCTTATTCTGTTTCTTATGCAGTCAAACCCTGCTTTATATGTGTTGAGGGAGCGTATAAGGAAAGGATTGCAATTGTATTCTTCAGAGCCTACAGAACCGTACTTGTCCTCACAAAACTACGGTGAGATCTTTAGCAATCAGATCATATGGTTTGTGGATGATACAAATGTGTACCGTGTCACAATTCACAAGACATTTGAAGGAAATCTGACAACAAAACCCATTAATGGTGCTATTTTTATATTTAATCCAAGGACTGGGCAGCTATTCTTGAAGGTTTGTCTTTTATCTTGTGGTAATGATATTGTACTCTTAATAAAGGTTCTGTGTTTGATCTCATGGCATTGTTTGTTTCAGGTCATCCACACTAGTGTATGGGCGGGTCAAAAACGTCTAGGCCAGCTGGCCAAGTGGAAAACTGCTGAAGAAGTTGCTGCTCTTGTACGTTCTTTGCCAGTTGAGGAGCAGCCGAAGCAAATTATTGTGACTCGTAAAGGAATGCTTGATCCTTTAGAGGTTCATTTGCTTGATTTTCCAAACATTGTTATAAAAGGAAGTGAACTGCAGCTTCCATTCCAAGCTTGCTTGAAGATTGAGAAATTTGGGGATCTTATCTTGAAGGCAACTGAACCACAGATGGTTCTTTTTAACATCTATGATGATTGGTTGAAGAGTATTTCATCTTACACTGCATTCTCCAGACTCATTTTGATTTTAAGAGCACTTCACGTGAACAATGAGAAGGCAAAGATGTTGCTGAAGCCTGACAAAACAATTGTTACAGAGGCACACCACATATGGCCTTCTCTCACTGATGATCAATGGATGAAGGTATTTTTAGAACATTTTTCTTTTCCTTTTTCGGGGTTATTATTTTTAAGTCGATCCATTATCTTAATACTCACAGAGCAGACACTTTGCTAGAATTGTCTTTTTGAGAATGTAGATTTTCGGTGTTTAACATCTGTAGTAATGTAATTTGTGCTCACTTAGATTTTAGTTGCAATTTTAAAGCTGTACTGATTTATTGTGTGGCACAGGTTGAGGTTGCTTTAAGGGATCTCATACTATCAGACTACGCCAAGAAGAACAATGTGAATACTTCAGCCCTTACACAGTCTGAGATTCGTGATATCATACTTGGTGCTGAAATTACTCCACCTTCCCAACAAAGACAACAGATAGCAGAGATTGAAAAACAAGTAAGCGGTCTTTTGTCTTTTCCGTTTGTTTTTATTTTTGGAACTTTCTCGAAGTAGCTGTAGAGTAGATTTGTTTTAATTTACATTACTGATTCTTTTTGGTTGCTAATTTGGTTTAACAGGCAAAAGAAGCAAGTCAACTGACCGCAGTGACAACAAGGACAACAAATGTTCATGGTGATGAGCTCATAGTAACTACTACAAGTCCCTACGAACAATCTGCTTTTGGCTCTAAAACTGACTGGCGTGTGAGGGCAATATCAGCTACAAATCTTTATCTCCGTGTCAATCACATTTATGTGAATTCAGAGGATATAAAGGTAGAGAGGTCTTCTCTAAGCGTTACAAAGTAATCATCTGCAAATTCTTTTTTCGTCTATTTGCTAACATTTGGAGCTGTGATGATGTTTTCAGGAAACGGGGTATACTTACATTATGCCAAAGAACATATTGAAGAAATTTATTTGCATAGCAGATTTGCGTACTCAAATTGCTGGATACTTGTATGGTGTAAGCCCACCTGACAACCCCCAGGTCAAGGAAATTCGTTGCATTGCCATGCCTCCACAGTGGGGTACTCACCAGCAAGTTCACCTTCCCTCTATGCTCCCAGAGCATGATTTCCTAACTGATTTGGAACCTTTGGGATGGATGCACACGCAGCCAAACGAGCTTCCTCAGCTATCCCCACAGGTTCTTAACTTCTTCCGTCTTTTAAGTTCCTTCTTCTTGTAGCATGTGGTTTAGAATTATAGGAAGTTAACATTCACTTGTTTTTATTGTGTAGGATCTTACCTCCCATGCTAAGGTCCTTGAGAACAACAAGCAGTGGGACGGGGAGAAGTGCATCATTTTAACATGCAGTTTCACGCCTGGTTCCTGTTCCTTGACTGCCTACAAGCTTACTCCATCTGGATACGAGTGGGGACGGATCAACAAGGACACCGGAAGCAATCCTCACGGGTACCTCCCAACTCACTACGAGAAAGTCCAGATGCTTCTCAGTGACCGCTTCCTCGGTTTCTATATGGTAAAGCTTCTCCACTCTGTCTCTTTCTAACACTTAGTTTACTATTGTATTTGTGGTTTTTACTTAAAGTTGAAGAAAATAAATGCTTATATCTTTATTATTGTGGCCTTTTGCTTTCAGGTGCCAGATACTGGTCCATGGAATTACAACTTTATGGGTGTTAAGCATACCCCCAGCATGAAGTTTGGCGTCAAGCTTGGTACGCCGAGGGAGTACTATCACGAGGACCACAGACCAACTCATTTCTTGGAATTCAGCAACTTAGAGGAGGGTGATATAGCTGAGGGAGATCGTGAGGATACATTCTCATGATTTTTTTACAAGATTAAGCTTTATGCTGAATCTAATTTCGTTTCGGGATAGACTCGTAACCGTTTCTGTAACATCAGATTTGAAAAGCTCATTTCACAAGTGTTGGTACATTTTTGTTGTAGCTATTATGACGTTTTTGGCCTATTTGTAAAGTTTGTACAATACTTACGAAAGCCTTCAAATTTTGTAAATATACAATGCTCTAGAAGCCAATTTTACGCCTTGCAGTATGGTACATCGTCTTGCACAATAAAATTAATGGCATCATCAAAACTTAACATGAAATTGAAAATTTGCTTAGTAAAGTGGATCATAAGTTTTAGCTAATTAGTAATTTTTTCCCCTGAATTTTGACATGTACTAAATTGTGCCCCTAAACTTTTTTAGTCGTTAAAAATTTCCTTTGAACTATTAAGATTGTTAAATTTAAGGATTTTTGTCTAATTTTAGTAAAAAATTCTAACATGGATGAAAGTTCAAGGAGCGTGATTTAGTACATATCAAAGTTTGAGGGGTATGATTTGGTAGATATTAAAGTCTGGAGAGTATGTTTTAGTACATAAATAATTATTGAAACAGTAAAATTGAATAAAATTAGACAAAAGTCCTTAAATTTAACAATCTCAATAGTTCGAGTGGAATTTTTAACGGCCAAAAAAGTTCAGGGGCACAATTTACTACATGTCAAAGTTCAGCGAGAAAAATTACTAATTAGCCTAAGTTTTATTAATCTTTCTGTAAAGAACTGGATTTTTACATTTTTTTTAACCGCACCACCGACATATACCAATTATACAGTTTCAAGTTAAAGCTAAACTGACCTATTTAGTTTATTGTTTAGACCGTATCAGATTGATTATTAATTTTATTATTGTCATACCCTACCACTGTGGTCCTCTACAAATATTGTTCTGATTTTTTTTTGGTAACAAAATATTCATTCATTTCCTTTAAACTACTATAAATTAAAAGCTCAGACCTCATAAAGTTCTTAACGGCACCGACACAACAAAACAAACTATATTCAAATTAAACAACTCGACTAGAAAATAACATTGTATGTTTGTGTTAAGTGATTTCAGCTTCCTTTGACAATTGAACCACAGGAAATAATAATACAGTTCAATTCATTTCATTCATATATATATTCAAGATGGAACAAATAAGAAAAATGAAAGAACAAGCACACAAACACAAATTCACAGCACTCATTTTTTTTTTCCACTAAAAATGCTTCCCAAAAGCAAGAGCAACTACCATGTAAAATCCCAGTAAAGCCTTGCCACCTAACCCCATTGAAAAAAAGCCAAAAAAGCAAAACATCAAATATCCAAATTATGCACCTAAATGTTTTTCATCAAATTTGTTCAACAATTGCAGGCTCAGTTTCCACTTTCAATTCATCTTTAACCCTCTTTTCCTCCACAATTGCATCCGAGGTCTCTTCCGCAGTTCCAGTGGAGCTTTCTTTTTTATCTGCAGGAATGGGGTTCTTGAAAAGTTCATCATTTTCTAGTTTAGCTATTTTCTCTTTCGATTCTCCCTTTAGTAACTCCAACACCTCAAGCATAGTAGGTCTTCTCTCGGGCTGAGTATGTGCGCAAAGTAGTGCAACTAAGATGACCCTTTTCAGCTCATCTTCCACGTACTTTCCATTCAGCTTTGGATCCACTAACTCGGTGAATTTCCCCTCGCAAGCGATTGGCAGCGCCCAATCAACAATCGTTCTCTTTTGTGTTACATTCACTTTCTCAATGGGCTTCTTGCCACTAGCAAGCTCTAAAAGAAGAATGCCAAAGCTGTATACATCACAACTCTCTGATGCCTTTCCTAACATAGCATATTCTGGTGCAAGGTAGCCAAGGGTACCCTTAACTCTTGTGGTGACATGAGTTGCACCATCTGGGATTAGCTTTGCGAATCCAAAATCAGCAACTTGGGCAACGAAGTTCGAGTCTAGCAGAACATTACTAGCTTTGACATCTCGGTGTATTATATGTGGAGTAGAGTGGTGGTGAAGATAGCTGAAAAAATTAACTAAGATGTTAATACCGGTACTACAAGTAATGCAGCATAATCTAAAAAATGTGAGTTGAGTACTTACGCAATTCCCTCTGCAGACCCAATTGCGATATTTATCCTTCGGTTCCAATCAAGTAGGCATTCAGCTGAGTGTTGTCCATGAAGATGAGAAAGTAAGCTCAAATTGGGCATGTAGTCATATATAATTAAACGCTCTTGTCCTTCTGCACAATATCCTCTTAAACTCAGCAAATTCTTGTGCCGAACTCGTGCCAGGATCTCAACCTCAACAGCAAATTCCATGTCTGCTTTGTTACTCCACACTTTCAACCTTTTCACTGCAATCTGTTTGCACCAAATCTAGTTAGAATTCTCTATAATCCAAATAAAACACAAACCAAATACAGGCTGTCAAAGAACAAGAAAAGAAGGTAAGGCAACTGCTGACAGCTAGTACTGTTATTAGGAACACCAACATGATATAATCAGATGTTTTCTTTTCATCAATACTCAATAAATTATCTTTCTTCTTGTTCAATCATTCCCTGAAATTAACTACCTAGTTTTTAATTTCCAAATTTTACATTATCCTTGTTGGCTTGTACTCTGCTGCCTTTACTTCCAATTTTAATAACAAACAATATACTTCGAAACTCTAATACCAACTTTTCATTTATTCTCTCGTCTTGAAATGGTTAAGCACGAGGTTCACTCCCACACGGTCTAAGATCGAATCTTTCATTGGCACCTACATATAGCAATTCACCTAGTTTTCTGGATCTCAAATATTGAAGAGTTAGGCGAGGGACCTAGTTTCGAAAAGAAAAAAAAAACTATCCTTAGCGCTACTTGGATGCTACACCATATGTATCATAAAAGTTTCAAAGTATAAATATGTATTATCTAATAAAACTAGCTGCTTCTATAACCCAACTACTAGTTTCTTGAGCACATTTAATCATAAACTAGCAATATAATTAAAATGTATAGCATGTTCGGTTTAAGATAACTGACCGAACACGCCATTTTTAAACAGTCCGAGAATATCAAGTGGTTTTTTAAAAGCCAAAAGAACATAAAAGCTAAAACTAAAGCAAGAATTATACCAACTGATTCAGTAAAGTTGATGTATAATAAATGGACTAGAATTATCAATGAACGTATAAACTGAAATATGAATTTATCATTACTTGTGATCCATCCCAAAGCTGACCCCAGTAAACACTGCCAAATCCACCTTCTCCCAATTTGTTGTCATAATTGAAATTGTTTGTAGCAGCATGTAGTTCCTTTAAGGAAAAGACTCTCCATGTTGGTTGCTTCTTCTTTCGTTCATTACTGTACATAAAACTTTCCATCAAAACAAGCATAAATATATAAAGTAATACAAAAATGTAAAGACAATCAACATCACTTAAAACTCTACCCTTTCCTTTTGTTGATACAATTGGAGTAAAGAAGAAGTGGCCGTTATAGAATGATAAAAAGAAATGTAAGAACTTGAAGACCAAGTTCACAAAAATAATGAATGACATTGAAATCAAAACAAACTCAATTCAATGATGTGTATCTTTCAAAACGTTTATTATTCTATTTTATTTCCCATTTCTAAGTGTCCAAAATCAAAACAGCAAAATCTATACTGTTAAACCATCTAAAACTCTAGCTTCAATCATCACATAAATAACTAAACTTTGTTGAATAACCAAATAAAAAACAAATCAATCAATTCTCATGGGTCAGTCCAGAGATTTTCTTTAGCAAAAAAACCCATGACCAGAAAAAAATCAATTTCTGAACCCAGATTTTACAATTAATATATGTGTGAAAATAATAATATAAAACAGAAAACAATCAAAACCCAAATAACAATTTTCTCAGCTTTGAAAATAAACAAAAGAATATCTCACCGATCTAAACCCTTTCCACAGCAGAAGAGTGGGGAGAAAGCCATGTCTCAAAATCCCACCACCAATCAAAACCCACTTTCTTTGGTCAATCAGAAAGAGACCCTTTAAACTAAATCACTCACTGTTTATACTTTTCAAGAAGCTTGCTTTGCTCTTCTGAGTAAAGATGAAGCTTAAGTTAAGAGTCCACACAGATAAAACACAAAGCTCAACAACAGTATGGAATAAGGATGATGATGATGAAGAGGGTGTAAGGGCATTTCTCTGAGCACTGTATGAATGGGTATTTTGCTCTTTTACGAGAAAAGGTAGTGTCTTTAGCGAATGTTGTGGTTTTGGAACACTACCCAGATGGGATTTTGCAGAGAGAAAAAAAAAATTGTCTTCTTTAGCCAAAGTCTCTTCTCTATAACAAAACTTCCCAAGTAAAGCACCTTCCTTTTTTTTTGTTGGTGGTACAGCTGTGACCAATTTTTTTTTTTCAAAAAAATACAGTGATGAGATTAGAAATGGGGCCAAATTACAATTAAATTTAAATGTAATCAACCCCACACCCATTTCTTAACATCACCTTATTCATATATTGATAAAGATTTCGTTTTTAAATTGTTAATTAATTTAATATAATTCATTTTATAAGGTAGCTTGATGTTTTTTTTTTTCATTGCAATATTTTTCTAAAGAAAGCCAAACTTTAATTTTGTTTCTTTTTTTCAATAAGATTTGTTTTTTTTTTGTCCTAATTTGTATAATTTTTTTTGTGAATTAAAATGTCTTTTCTGAGTGTGTTGAATAAAAAATGACTTTTTTAATTTAAAAGTTATGTTATATAATTCTTAATTTACAAATTTTAATAGTTTTCAAAAAGATAAGTTATTTTGAAAATTAAAATAATTTATATAATTTTTAATTTATTAATATTTTTTAATGATATTTAAATTTTATATATATAATAGTTATTTAAACGATAAAAATGAGTAAAAACTAATACTGTTTACAGCTATGAACAAAAATATAAACTTAAATAAACCATCCTTTGAAAAGTTGTGTAGGAAAAGAGGTGTCTAATGCTTGTTATATTTTAATTCATTTTTCAAATATATCATTGTCATTATTAATTGTAAATTGATTCTTTTAGTCAAATAAGGCATGTTGCCATTTAACCAAACAATAGCATCATAATTTAAAATATTATTATTATTATTATATGGGAATTTACTCTTACAACTTAATTTCTTTATTATTATTATTATTATTTTTGATAATTTACATTATAAATACTTAAGTTTAATTTTTGATAATAATAATATATAAGTTATATTTTTGTAACTCTATAAGTACTTAACCATTAAATATTAAGTAATTATTCACATGTTATTTTTTTATTATATTTAAATTAATTTTTTTTAAAAAAAAATTAAAATTTATAACTTAAACCAATCAAGGATTGTCACGTATTAATTTAGTTAACACTTAACAATCGGATACTTACAGAGTTACAGTAATATAACTTAAGTATTCTATAAAAAATTAAACTAAAGTATTTATTTACAACTAAAAATTAAATTTAAATATTTATACTACAAATTACACTTATTATTTTTATGTTTACATGGTCTTACTAATTTTCTCTGTTCTATTGTGATATTTTTTAATATGATAGTATTTTTTAAAAAAAGTTACGTGCCCCAATTTTTTTTATATAAATATCATAAATTTGTGTTTATGTGTATTATTTTAGTATTGAAAAAGGCAGATATTATTATTGTCATAAATTAATTTTATGGGAACTGAACAAGTAATAAAAGTGTAGCAGAATGTAGTTGATTGAATTAAAATAACAATAACAATAAAATAATAGGCTTTAATATGAACAAGTACTGTTATTGAAAATATAAAAACTTACAAAAAGTACCATGTCCCACAACAACATTTAAGTAATGATTTTCTCTCTATAAACTTAAGCATCAAGTTTAGTATTTTTTTTTTTTTTGCTAAAGTTTAGTATTGTTACATAACTTTCTTATTTAATTCCATTAATGTATATGTATAATTAGTTATTAATTTTAAAAACTTTATAATATATTAATTATGATAATATTGTTATATGTAAAAAAGTGACCAGTTGATAGTTTTAAATTCCATCAACGTATATGTATGTGATATAATATTGTAAATTCAAATTGGATTTTTTTGGTACTATATGAAACCGAGACGATTCTGGAAGACAATAGTATGATTAGGCATGAAAAAAGTATAAACTATGACACGACATGATACTATAATTAATTGGCACGATACGACACAACAAATATATATTTCAGCACAATATGATACGAGAAGTACGAAAGACACGACAGATAAACACAAATATACTAGTTTTAAAGACATGACACACAATAAGTCTGAAATAACCCTAATTTTTTTTATAAATAATAATATATATATTTGTAAATTATAAATAAGTTAAAATAATAATAAAACTTAAATATAATATTATTATAATTTAATAAATAAATATTAGATTGATAAACTCATACAAACATATAATAAATTCATATCATAGAAACATATACATCAATTTTTTTGAAAAAAAAACATAGTAATAATAAAGACATATAGATTGATTAACTTTTTGCATTAAAAAAAACCTTCTAAAATTTCAATTTCATGAGTAGTATAAAATACAATGATTGTTGGCATATTACGGTATAACTCAATTCTAAAACAATTTTGATTAAATACAATGACAGAACCCAAGAATCTACCACTAAAATTAAACAAATTAAGTTGTCGTATGTTTAAAACAATGACGTAATAAAACAATAAGATAATATATATATATATCTTTATATATTAAAAGTGCCTATCTAACGGCATTTCTTGGTTTAACATTCTTGGTTTAACAGAATATACTTAAAAATAAAAGAATATTCTGTTAAATTTATGATCTCCCGTTAAAAAATAAACCCAATAATTAAACCAAAAAATTAAACAATCTTTTAAATAAACAATCTTTTAAATATTAATAATCTCTTTTTAAATTAAAAAAATCATCTTAGCCACATATCTCTCTAACAAACCTATCTTGGGAGAATATTAATAATTTTTTTATTTATTTTTTAAAAAAGAAAAATATAGATAAAATATCTAGAAAAGATAATATAAAAGAAGATTGATTGTGTTGGCTTAGAGATTTTTGGGCTTGGGCTTAAAAAAATAATTAAAAAAAAAGATGAAATGGGCTGTAATTAGTATTTACCTTATATGTTTGTGCTTATTTTTAGTTTTATTTTTAATTTTACCACCAAGAGGAGAAGGTTGAAAAATATTAGAATATGAAAATATTATTGGTGCTTATTAGTAATTTGCAAAGAATGTGAAAGTCTATAAATATATAGTTGTGTAGCTATTATTAGATATGAAATGAGATAATAGAACTTTTTTCAATTAGAAGATTAATGTACATTTTACTATTAATAACATACATTATTATAACACAACTATGTTTTACTTACTAAATATACTAACACATATTTTATTTTTATAAAACAAATTGTTCAAATAATTATACTATTTTAATTATTAATTAAAATAAAAAACTAAAATATTAAATAAAACTAACACTACGTGACTTGTTACGTAACAATCACCTAGTATATATATATATATAGAGTGACTAGTTGTGAATATTTATTGTGTATTTTATTTTATTTTATTGTATAGGAATGGGAACAATTAGTGGGGAGAATAAAGCCTAATTGGTCTGGCTGTGTTAGTTTATATCTCTCTCCACGTGATCCCAACTATATACAATTATACATGGTAGGGATGGAATATTTATATATATATTTATTGATTGAATCAACAAACTATGTATACACATAATACATGCATATATATACATACATTATGTGTCTTCTCTTTCAATGGGACCAACATTTACATATTTAATCCATATATATAAATATTTCATTAAATAAATAAATAAGAGGAGAGAGAGAGAGAGACAGATTTCATAATTATACATATAATTATAATAAGTTTAATTATATAAATTAGCATATGTACTACGAACCTTTTCCACTTTAAATCACGTTAGAGTATTTTATTTATCACATTTATAATATATTCACCTAATATATGAAAGATTAATTGTTGTATATATCTATAGAATGGGGGCTCATATATATTACAACACTAATACATAGTATACAATGACCATGATATATAATTTCGAATATCATTATAAAGCAGTGGTTGAAAATAGGAACATCATGACTATATATATAAATATATATAGTTTATTTGGTTGATTGGTAGGCCAACAAATGATTGATGTCACTCATGATCATTATATATATATATATGCTTTATTTATTTATTTTAATTATTTTTCTAAACCAATTTTGTAATTATGTAATATCCATGCATTGTTTTGCATTGCTTTTTAATGTTTAATTGTATAGAATAAGTAGTAGTTTACTAATTACTACTAGACCTAGTTTTGGTCTTCAATTACGAGACTTGTCTTCTAAGTATATATATACTCACTACAAGAAATCCAGCTTTTACCGGCGCATTGTTGCGCCGGCAAAAGTACACTGACTGCGCCGGTAAAGCTTTGCCGGCGCAGTTGTGCGCCGGCAAAGCCTATCTGGGAAGCTTGGTCGGTAAAGGACTTTTTACCGGCGCGTACATTAACTGCGCCGGTAAAACGTCCTTTTACCGGCGAGGAATAACGCCGGCAATAAATAAGCGCCGGTGTTAAAAAATGGCCTTATCCGCCATGAACCTGCTATGATAAGCTTTTGTCGGCGCAATAGTGTGCCGGCAAAACAATTGGCGCCAACAGTCAGATTGGCGCCAATAGTTTTACCGGCGCATGTAGTGCGCCGGCAAAACTATTGGCGCCAATCTGGCTGTTGGCGCCAATTGTTTTTGTCACTTTTTACCGGCGCACTATTGCGCCGGCAAAAGTATTAAATTTTATTTTTAAAAAAATTTAATTAATTATATTTAATTAATTTTAATATTAATTAATTAAATATAATTAATTATATTTTTTTAAATAATTATAATATTATATTAACAAAATAAACCAACATAATTTACATTACAAGATAAACCAACATTAATTACTACTAAAATCAGTATATAAACAAAATGTTAAATGTTCGAACTGGATAATAAAAAAAGTACAGTTCTATAGGCGGGTAATGTCGTCATCGTTGTTTCTCTGAGTCTCGGGAGGCTGCGATGACGATCCAACATGCCAGAAGCGACTCGATGATCCGGCACTGGGAGTGGGCAATGGTGGAAGATCCATGGGAGGCAAGTTGAAACCCGGCACAGCTCGAGAAAGATACTCAAACTGATCTTGGAATCGTCTGAGGTAGAGTTGTTGTGTCTCATCTTCTTGCCTCGTATGTTGAGTTGTCTGCTCCGCTTCCTCCACTTTTTTCTGTAAAGCCTCGTACTGTTCCATTGTAACAGTCGGTTGGGCTGAAGGATGCGTGGCAGGTGCTCTTTTGGCCCCAACTCCCTTCAGTCTGGGGAGATGACCAAAGCCTCTAAGATGCCGAGATCGTTCCCCGAGTACTTGCGTCATAACAGGTAAGTCTCGGGGGTACTGTGTAGGATCGACAGCAGGCTCTTCGGGCTCATCTGCAGTGGGCGCTGGTTGAGTTGCCGCTATTTCAACCATTTGCTCCTAAAACAATTAAACAAGTAAGTTAAATGGTTAATTTTAACACAAAATAAATTGAAAGAAATAAATGAAAATTGAATTAAAACGTAAACTTACGTAAGCTTGTTGCGCGAACTCGTTGCGCCAATCGTTGCCTTTATGGTGAAACTTTTGAAAAGTTTCCACCGCAGTTGGCAGTTCTCCTGTGTCGGGGTTAGCCTATTTTCAAGAGAAAATATATTAGTACTGTTATTTTAATAGAGAAAGTTAAATGAATGATAGTTAAATATAAACTTACCCCTTCGACAACATGTGAAACAATGGGCTTGGAGCCCCAGCCTCCTAAAAATTTCATCTTACCCCGACTTTCTTTATTTTTCGCTGCTCTCGCCTGAAATTAATAATTTTTATAACAATTAATTATTTATTATTGACTATATAAATTAAACATTACCAAAATTTAAAATTTTAAAAAATGTACCTTTTGTTTGTCTGTGCTCCAATAAGCGATGCAGTCACTCCACACCTCTTGAGTTACTCCCTCAGGAGGTGACATGTCGGCCCTCTCCTGTCCAAGCTCCTCAATGTTTTGTATCCACTTCTTCTTGCAGTCTGCCCTCCAGTCACGTAAACCCTTTGACATCTCGTACTCACCGTAGTCTACGAATGTAGGGTTATCTCGTGGGAGGATAAACTTGGTCTGCAAAAAGTTACACATTAATACATTAATTACAATTTAATAAGAGTATAGTAATTTAGAAATTAAAAAAATTAGTAAGGCATACCTCAAGTCTATCCCACAGTGCGTTGATGTCAGCTCTACTGACATCTTCCCATTTGAATTTATTAATGGGGATAGACATCCGAGTCATCCATTTGGCCATATTGTTGAATTTTTTTCCGTTCTTGCCTACGGGGGTGCCAGTCTCTGCGTGCACCTCAATCGGTAACTTGGCAGATTGTGTTTTGGAGAGCTCCTCCTCAACATTCTTGCCCTTGTATTTACCTCTGACGCCTTTCTTTTTCGAACTGCTGCCACCTGGTGTAGACATACTACATATACAACACATATTGTTTATTTAAAATAAACTAACATATTGCGAACATATTAAAGAAGAAGGGTTGTAATTTTTATTTTATTTAAAACACTATGTCAATTACAATTCATCATCCTCATCATCAGTTACATATACAGCATTATCATCACTGTCACTCTCTAATTCTAAGGAGTTGTCTTCTTCGGTATTTAGACCCTCGTTGTCATCATCGACAATGAAATCATCTAATTGTTGAGGCTGTGAATTCACACGATGGATGTTTGCAACTTCAGTTGGGTCGACATCATGGCGAACATAGTCAACATCATCCAACTGTGGAAGTTGAACAACGAACTCGGTTTCAGTTGAATTGTTTTCCTGTACAAAGGGTGTCTCCCCATCCGTGTCCGGGAAGTCCCAAACATTGCGCGGTATGTACTCATTTACAATCAGCCAGTCTTTACCGTTCTTTAAATCAGGAATGTAGTAGATCAATTTTGCTTGAGATGCAAGTATGAACGGTTCATTTTGGTACCACTGTCGGTTGACGCAGATGCTAGTAATAACACCGTCACTATCCATTCTACTCCCGTTAGTGTCAAACCACTTACAAAAAAATAAGAGAACACTGCAATCTTTCAAATAAGTGAACTCCATAATTTTTTCAAGTGTGCCGTAAAAATTTTGGCCATCTTCACCGGGGACCATGACACCGCTATTCTGTGTTTTGCGGTTATCATCCCTTTCCTTGACCAAAAATTTAATACCGTTCACTATGCACCCTGGATAAAAATAAATTGCTGTATTCGCTGGGTTAGCGATAGCATACAACTCATCTGACACTGCACCCTGGTTGGTCAACCGTAGTTCATTAATCTACATATCAGGGAAAATATTAAGTTAAGAAAAGTTGAACAGTTATTGAGAACAAGATTAACAGTATTGAGAGGCAACAAGGCTTACTTGAGTTTTGAACCATTCAGGGAACTCAGTCTCTTGCACTGTCTCAATATTGCCTACACCCCTTGCTTGAAGCAACTCCTTGTGCTCACTATATAATGTAATCCAGTTATTAGTAAGTTAAGAATTTTTTAGATGAAGTCGACTATTGTGTGTTTGTGTTTATGGAATTTATACTTACTTGATATACGGTTCAACCTCTGTGCAATTGTTCAAAATGTACCACTCCGCCTTACGCTTGCTTTGCATGGGTAAGGTGTCGACTGTCCTCATACCGATGGGTCGACCAACATGCTTGAATACAGAAAATTGTCGAGTTGGCATGTTTTGGACAATGTCATTGTTCCGGTCAGGACGGTTGTAACTAGCTGGAGGCTTCTTCCACTTCCCGTTTCGGTCTTCATACAACCACAACTCTCGTCGTATTTGCAAGTCTTGCAAATCCATTCTCGCCTTGTCGGTATCCTTTGACTTCCCGTCGATACTTAGAAGAGTATGTTCATTGCAAGTGGGACACGCCATATACCCTTTTGTGCTCCAACCAGACATTAGAGCATAAGCAGGAAAGTCATTTATTGTCCACAACACTGCCGCACGCATTGAAAACACAGTTCCGTTGTAGGCATCTCGGGTTTCAACACCCGTCTCCCACAACTGTTTCAGTTCATCAATTAACGGTCTCATGAATACATCTATGTCTTTCCCAGGAGATGATGGACCTGGAATTAATAAGGTCAACAACAACGATTCAGAACTCATACACTTCCACGGTGGCAAATTATAGGGGACACAAATAACTGGCCACAGGCTGTAAGAGTTGCTCATGTTGCCAAATGGATTAAAACCGTCAGTCGCCAATCCCAGTCTGACATTTCTAGGTTCAACAGCAAAAGACGGATGAAGGCGGTCAAACTGCTTCCATTCTTCAGCATCCGCAGGATGCCTAAGCACACCGTCTTCTTTTGGTCTCTGCGAGTAATGCCACCGCATATCCTCCGCAGTGTGTCTTGAGCAATATAATCGTTTCAGCCTAGGTGTGAGTGGGAAGTAACGCATAACTTTGTGAGGAACTTTTTTCCCCTTACCCTTTCTTTTCACCCATCGTGATTCGCCACATACAGGGCAAAACTCCTTCTTCTCATTCTCCTTCCAGAAAATAGCACAATTATACTTGCACACATCTATTGAGTCGTAACCCAAACCTAGATTGCGCAATCGCATCTTCGACTCATAATGCGACTTCGGTAATTTTGTCCCCTCTGGAAATAGATCAATCAAGATGGACAGCAACATATCGAAAGAGTGGTTGCTCCACCTATTCAAAACCTTGCAGTGCATAAGCTTTACCAGTGCATTAAGGGCTGATTTTTTGCAACCTGGATATAACTCAGCCTCCATCTCCTTAAACAAGTCATCGAACTTGTTGTTGTCGTTGATAGGGGGTTCATTGAAAGAATCGGTAGTGTTAGCGGATTCGTCAAACCCGTGGTCCCCTCTTAACATGTCCGCCAACACATCCGCCATTTCCTCTTCGTCATTTTCGGGAAGTTCAAGCTGCGGGCCGAGAGAAAGTCTCCCGTGGAAATACCAGGGGTTGTACGAAGGTTGGATCCCGCTGAGAAATAAATGAACCCTTATAGTTGCAGGTGTGTGAAAATTCACATTCAAACACCGCATGCATGGGCATCGAGCTAATCCGTCAGCGTTCACGTGGTTCGTTGCTACCGCAACGAACTCGTCAACGCCACTTCGAAACTCGCAGAGCGCGGTGCGCCTTCATCCAACTTCGGTTGGCAGGCATCTTCCACTACGAAGTATTTAACAAAAACAATTTAAAAACAAACAAAAAAATGTGCAAGTGTCCTAATCCACCTTCTCACTCCATTACTAAAAGGGTAAAGAACCTATCCCATTCAGTTTGTAATATACATATAGTGCAATCTACGCTCTTAAGATTATTTCATTTTTGTAAAAATTTCTAAGAAGCACCTCCCCACAGTTCTTATAAGTTAGCAAACTTGTAGTAATTAAGTTTGCCGACTTACAAGAACGTGTAAGAAGACGTTGTACCAAAATATCTACTAATGAAATAATCAAATAAGCAATAGATCATACTATAAGTATAAAACAAGCCCAAACTATCCATGCGGACAAACGATCTGGATAATTTGGCGAAGCGTATTTAAGAGTCCTTACTGACTCAGCCTCTCCAAACGGGTCTAAGGTATTTCGTGCATGTGTAAAATTGAAAAAAATTAAATTATCACTATGTGATAATACAAATACAATTGTTCTATCCTATCTTTGGTGTATAACCAAAGAGATGAAGAAAAGATAAAAACAATTTAATTTTATGCTATTTTAATATCTTATGCTCATTTATAGTTACTTTATAGTTACACTTACTTTATGATAACTTGATTAAATTCTAAATATAATTACTTTAAAATTTTATTTTATTTTATTTTTAGATTATAAGTATAAAAGTTTTAAAATTTTAAAAATATCACTTTATTAAATTTTAATTTTTATTATAAAAGTTATTTCATAATTTTCTATTCTTTTTTTAACTTAAAAATTACAACCTTTTTAAAGTTAATAATATCACTTACTTACTTTTTAAAATTAAACAATAAGTAGTAATTTATAATTTTCACATTTATTCATTTAAATTTAAGATTAAATTTTTTTTAAAATAATAAATAATTGATTACCTATTATAGATTATAATATATACTAATTTATATATTACATTTTTTAATTTATTTTTTTTTTCACTGTCATTTATTATTTAAATTAAAGTTACTAACTTTTTAAAAATTTTAATATATAGTAAATTATATATTACATTATTTTTTACTTTTATTAATATTTTTTTATCATTTATTATTTACATTAAAATTACTAACTTTTTAAAAACATTTAATACCACTTTATTACATTTTAACTTATACATTACATTTTTTAATTAAATATTTTTCTAATTATTTATTATTTAAATTGAAAATATTTTTTTTTAAATAAAATTACTTCACTAAATTTTTAAATTACATGTTCCAATTTCAATTTTATGTTTTACTTTATTTATTTTATTTTATCAACAATTACTTTAGCTAGTTATTCTTAATTTTTTTTTAAACAATTAATTAATTTTACATTTTACCTACTAATTTTTTAATATTATTTATTTAAATTAAAGATTACAAATTTTTTAAAATAAAAAAGAAATTTTGATTACCTATTATATTTTATAATATATATTAATTTAAATTAAAGATTACTAAAACAAATATTTTGATTACTTATTATATTTTTTAATATATACTAATTTATATTTTTCTATTTTATTTATTTAAATTGAATATTATAAAGTTTAAAAATTTCAAATACATTTTTTGGAATACTTTTGACATTTTATGATATACATTATTTTACAAATTTTTATTTAATTTATTTAAATTAAAAATTACATTACATAACTATCTACCAAAATTTGGGCAGCATAACGGCTTAAAAAGCGTAAACCCAAAATTTTCAAAACCTATCAATATAGCACAAACAAACTTTCGATAACAACATATGAAAAACAATAAATCACACCACCGATCGACCGAGTATTTTATCACAGAACCTACTTCACTAACATGTATAGGCATACTAACTTATAACAAAACTATTAAATTAATTACTAATATAAAGAAAAAAAAAACAAACCTGAAGCAGTCCAAAAATGACAACAACAAGCAGGAGGCGGTGCTTCGGGCCGGTCAACGGGACCTAATTTCATAAAAATAAAACTCAATAATTAAAATATCAACATACATATACACACATAAATATATATACATACACTTATACTTAAACTTAAATATATATACACATACACATACATACACACACACACATAAACACATACACATATACATATACACACATAAACACCTATATACTCTCACATATTTACATATACTCTCACATAAATATATATACACATATACATATATATATATACATACACCCACATACATACACATATACATACATACATATATACATATATACACCCACATACACATATACATATATATACATACACCCATATACACATACATACATACACATATATACATCCACATCCACATACACATACACATACATACATACACATACAGAAATACATATATATACACATATATACACTAATAAACACATTTACACATACACATACACATTTACATAAACTTTTCAAAAAAAAATTAAAATTAAAAAATACCAGGAGGTGGGGCTTCGGGGTGTGCGGTGGAGGCTACTGCGGCCGGTGGTGGTGCCCGACGGACGGTGGTGAGTGGCTGCCGGCGGTGGGGATTTTTTTCCAAAAAAAAAAACAAATTTTTTTAGAGAAATGAGTGGGATTTTGAGTGAGATTGATAGAGAAGTGAGATTGAGTGAGAATGAGTGAGATTGAAAGAGAGGGATGAAGGAGATGAAGGAGAAATTTTTTGAGAGAAAAAAAAAATTTTCTGAAAAAAAAATGCAGAAATGGGCTCTGCTCGTCGAAGGGGATATATGAACACTTTTACCGGCGCATTGAATTGCGCCGGTAAAAGTGGTCATATAACCCTAAAACCAAACGCACCGTTTGGCTTAACACTTTTACCGGCGCAGTAATGCGCCGGTAAAAGTAACCCCACCTACCACGAGTTTTATTTCCCCCCAAATTTTCACGAGGGCGGTTAACATTCCCACCAAAATTTGGGAAACTTTTACCGGCGCCATTGTGCGCCGGTAAAAGCCTTACAGAATTGGACATGTGTTTGCGCCATTTGGCGGTTCAGTATTCATCTTTTACCGGCGCATTTCATTGCGCCGGTAAAAGGTATAGCTGAATCCAATCCCAAATTCAGCATCTCATTAATGCCGACAACTTTTGCCGGCGCAATTGGTCAACTGCGCCGGCAAAAGTTGCTTTTCTTGTAGTGACTTTTCTATTATATATGTTGTATAATTTATCAAAAAAATATTATATATGTTGTATATGCATGGATGGATAGAGTATAGAGACTTGTTTACACTTTTTTTCAATATAGTGTAATAATGAGCTTACTCATCATTGATTGGCCATTTATATTTATAAAATATCTTAAGCTGTATGTTTGTGTACAGTTTGTAATCACCCATACATCACTTAAAATTTTAAAATAACCGGTTCAAAATATAAATTATAAATTAAAATTTTAATAAAGAATTTTTTGTGAGTTTCGCTAGTAAAAAATTTAAAAACTCTTATTATAAATTTTATCTTTATATAATTAAAACTATTGATGAAAGATATTTGGTGAACAATTTATCTAAAGATTAAATATGAATTTTAAAAAGTAAATTCACATATACATAACATAATAAATAGCAAAAAATAGTTTAGAAATAAAAAAATAGCCAAATTTAAAGTTTTCATATTTAAGTACAAACAAATTTAAAATTCATATTACGTGTAAAATTCATTGTATAAAACAAACTTCAAAAGGCACCTCTTGAAATTTTTTTTATATTGATCTTCGAAATAATTATGTATATAAAATTAGAAAATATATATTTCTTTATTTTATATTCATTGTATAAAACATACTTCAAAATAAATTTAAATTAACAAATAAATAACAAATCCAAATGAGAAAACAATTCATGTAAATAAAATTATACTAAAATAAGAAAAAAAAATTAATAAAATTAATAAATGTAAATAATTAAGGAAATAAAATTAATTATATATAAATATTTAAATATGGTAAAAAAGTATACTTTAAAAATATATTAATTTTTTCAATATATATTTTAACCATTCTTTTAATTTATTTTAAAATATAATTATGTTAACGATATTATAATTATATTATAAATTAATTATAATTATTAATTAATATAAATAATATAAAATGTGAGATTTTAAAGCAAAATACTTTTATTAATTGTTATATTTGGTATTAAATTATTAAAATTGTTGCATAAAAAATAATAAATTTAGTACTAAATTGTTGAAAAAAGTACACTAAAGTAGTGCAATCATTGGATATGAGCTAAATGATAGACAAGAAGAAGTCAATTATGGTCTTGTTTGGTCCAGCAAACCAGACAAGGGAAGAGGAAGAAGAAAAACTACAAATGAATTAAAAAAAAAATGTTTAATAAATAAAAATAACACAAATGGAAAACATTTAAAAAAGTGAATAATTCTTTTGAAATGCCGATGATTATGTCTAAATTATTAATATATTATTTTCATGTCCAAATTATATTTTATTGTAAACTTTTTTTTTTTTCTTTTATTAGAGAAAAATGGAAATTGCCATTAGTAGGCAAATCAGACTATGATTTTGCTATTAATTGATATTTCTATTTTCTCTAAATAATTTTTTTAGAAAAAGTTGCTATGATAATTTTAGCGTTCAAAGGTTCAATTCAGATTTCAGACTTCTGAAACTATTTCTCAAGCTCTCAACTTTTTCATCAATGGTGAGAAGAGAAACAAACCCATTAATTTACTTGTTCTCATTCTGTATAATCTTCATTGGGTTTTGTTATTCCCAAACAGACACTATAGAACAGGGTCAACAACTCAAACATGGGATGCAGTTGTTCTCAGCTTCTGGTATTTTCAGGTTAGGATTCTTCCAACTCGGCTCTTCTTCAAAATCAAATCTTTCATACTTGGGAATATGGTACAACAACAATGGACATAACGAAAAACCAGTATGGATCGCAAACCGAAACAACCCAATTCCAGACGAGTCAGGAACACTAAGAATCGATCAAAATGGAAACTTGATGATTTCCCACAAAGCAGGACACCCCATTATTACTCTCTACTCTGTTCAATCTCCGATTAACGCCACAGCCACTCTGCTCGATTCAGGCAACTTTGTTCTACGAAGTGATGATATAACAGAGCCGTTGTGGCAAAGCTTTGATTACCCTACTGATACCCTTTTGCCTAAAATGAAGCTTGGATTTGATAAGAGAAGAGGGACCAATCGGACTCTGACTTCTTGGAGAACTGATGATTTTCCTGCTATGGGTTCATTCACTCTTGCTGTAGATCACTCCATTGGGTCAGATCAAATGATCATGTGGTGGAGAGGGAGTAAATATTGGACTAGTGGGCCATGGAGAGAAGAATCAGAAGGGTGTTTTGATTCGTTTAAAGGAGAGTTTTGTAACCATTACAAGTATAAATTTAGCTATGTATCGAATGAGGAAGAGACTTACTTTAATTACTCAGTTAGTAAGGAAATCACTATTTTCCCAAGACTTAGTTTGACCCCAAATGGTGAAATCGAGGGATATGGAATGAATGCCATGTTTACACAAGTTTCATGTTTGAGTTCTTCTTCTTCTTCTTCTTCTTCTTCTTCTTCTTCTTCTTCTTCTCCTTTGAGATTTGGTTGCGTGGAGCTGAAGCTACCTTCCTGTAGAAACAGATTTGATATGGATAATAGTAATAAGTTTGTGTCAAAATTAGGAGCCATGTCTCAAACTGGATTCAAGTTCAATGAAAAAGATAATCTCACAATCTTAGATTGTTGGGATATTTGCTTACAGAATTGTTCTTGTGTTGCTTATGCTTCTACAAATGATGACATTGGTACTGGTTGTGAGATTTGGTCCAAAGATTCCAGTTTTACTAATAGCAATTTGGTTGGTTTCAGAGAGATTCGTCTCCTTGAATCCACAGGTAATGTTGTACCTCAAATCTCTCTTTTCTTTCTTCATATGCATGCATGCACTAGTAATTAATAATGACCGAAATTTCTCATCTATATGAATTTTTTTTCAACACCTATGTTACAACTATATAATATTGCTTGTAAATATCTACAAAATTCCATATAATTTATATAAAATATAATTTAAACTTTATTTTTAATATTGTAAAAATTTATAGGCGTTACTAAATAACTATGTTGAGAAACATGAGATTCTATCTCAAAATCAATTCTTAGATATAGCTCAATACTTTACCATTTATTACATGTGGAACAATGTCTACAATATTCCTCCTTAGATAGTGGCTATTTTTTGCTCACCAATCTTGAACCGTATCAGAGTAGAGATGATTACTATCTGTATAAGTGAGGATAGGATCACTTGACCGCAAAAGATACCATGTTGAGAATCATGAGATTCCATCTCAAAAGGTGATGAGTGGAGTAACTCATGTTCTTGACCATTTATACAGAACAATGTCCACAATAAACTATAATGTACACGATACAGATAGGAATATGCAGAAACACTGTATTAAAGATTTTATTTTTATAAATATATGTTACATATCATGGTTGCAAATAAAATACATTATTAATGTTAGTTTTGATTGGTATGCAGTGGATATGTGGTGGATATGGGTAACGGGTCTAACAGGAGGAACAGCTACTTTCCCATTGTTGATATCTTCATTGTATATTGTGTTGAGAAAATGTAAGGCCAAAAGGAATAGGCAAAGAATGGAACAGGATTTGTTATTGCAAGAACTTGGCAAAGTTGGAGAACGTCATAGTAAAGATGGCAATGAATTGCAGTTATTAAGCTTTGAAATAATTTCCTCAGCCACAAATGGTTTCTCTGCATCAAATAAGCTAGGAGGGGGTGGCTTTGGACCTGTTTATAAGGTTAAAAAAACGAGATTTACTCTTAGATAAATAATAATTCAATCATTTGAGTTTTTTCTGATGTAAACTTTGCAGGGTAAATTAGTAGATGGACAAGAAGTAGCAGTAAAAAGACTTTCAAAAAGTTCAAGACAAGGGCTAGTTGAATTCAAGAATGAAGTTTTACTCATTGCCAAACTCCAACACACTAATCTTGTCAGGCTTTTGGGATTTTGTATTGAAGGAGAGGAGAGAAGTCTCATCTATGAGTACATGCCCAACAAAAGTTTAGACTTGTTTCTATTTGGTAATTTTCTTCTTCTGTAAAGATTTTATTTTGGGTCATATGAGAAAAGAAAAAAAAATTAAACTTTTTTGTTTGTTTAGATGAAAGGAGAAGGAGTTTATTGAGTTGGGAAAAACGGTTCAGCATTATTGGGGGTATTGCTCAAGGACTAGTATATCTTCATAAATATTCAAGGTTAAAAGTGATTCACAGAGATTTAAAACCAAGCAATATATTACTTGATAAAGAGATGAATCCAAAAATATCTGATTTTGGCATGGCTCGGATATTTGGATTGAATGTATCAGAAGAAAACACAAACAGAGTTGTTGGAACATAGTAAGTAGTCTTCTATTATTATTTTTTTATTTTTCTCCTTTACTCTTAATTATTATCTCATCCTTATTTTTATTTTTATTTGGAATTATTTCAGTGGCTACATGTCCCCTGAGTACGCCATTAAAGGCATTGTATCAGTAAAAACAGATGTATTCAGCTTTGGAGTGATACTATTAGAGATTATAAGTGGAAAGAAGAACAACAGTCGGTATCATACAGAGAAACCCCTCAATCTTATTGGATATGTAAGTAAAGCTTGTCCTTGTTAGTTTCTAAGCTATTACTTTAAGTTCTTGTTTACTCTTAAGTATTTTATTGGATTGTATTAGGTATTATTTAATACAATGGTATATTAAGATATAATAAACTCGACTCCAGACCTAGACTTAAACTCGAACTCTGGACTCGAACCTCGGTCTTAGTCCGGATCTAGGTTTTGGTCCATAATCTGGTGAGTTTGGGGTTCAGGTCCCAATCTGGGATTCGAGTTTGAGTCTTGATTTGAGTCCGTGTCAAGTTTGGAGACCGAGTCTGAATCCGAAGTCTAAGATTAGGGTTGAGACAAGGGTTAACTCCAAACCTTTTGTAAATATTATAATATAAGCTAATACGTGTCCTTTATTATGTATTAAAAATATGATTTATATTAAGGCGGAACATCGGGCGGGTTTATTGGATTTCGAGTTCGGCGGTTTCAAGTTCACGGGTTTCGGGTTAAAAAAATGAAACCGAATTCGGACCCAGATAGGGTACGGGTTGGTGGGTTGGTGGGTTGGCCGGGTTGACCCGGTCAATTCTTTAAAAAAAATAATTTTTTATCCAAATAATTATTTCTTTTATTTTTTTTATTTATTAAATTAAACATATATAATATAACAATTTTAGAGTTTTTATTTTTAATTAATATATATTTATAAAATGTAATGAAAAAATATATATAATATATTAAATATGCGAGTTGGCGGGTGGGTTCGGGTTCAACCCGAAACTCGGTACTCTTAAAAAACTCAACTTGCGAACCCGCCCGAAGGGTACCGGGTTAAACCCAACCCGTCCAAACATATATATATATATATATTTTTTTTCTTTTTAAAAATGCGGGTTGACCGGTTTGGTTTCGGACGGATTGTTCGGGTTCGGGTCAAATTTACTCAAAATTGTCAGTCCTAATTTATATTATATTAAAATTTATGGTAGTAATAATTACCATGTAACACTTAACACTATATATGATACTTTGGGTGGAGTTGTTATTTTTTCAGGCGTGGCAGTTGTGGAGTGAAGGTAGAGTTGTTGAGTTAGTAGATTCATCACTAGCAAAATATAAGCTGAGTGAAGTATTGATTGGCATTCATATTGGGTTGTTGTGTGTACAAGAGCGCCCAGAAGACAGACCAACTATGCCAGATGTTGTTTCCATGATACATAGTGATACTACTCTACTACCTTCCCCAAAACAGCCAGTCTTTTTCATTAATTATTTACTTATGGAAGATTTAGAAGTTGGCTCACAAAAAATTGACAATTGTAGCTTAAACGACTTAACTTTGTCAGTTGTCGAAGCTAGGTAAATAAATAAATAAATAAATATCCCTTGCTTGGCTGAGCTTTTGAAACAAAAATACTTCTGTTGCTGCTGGTTGAGTAAAGCTTTAATATTACCCATGAAATTAACACATTTCTCTAGTATAAGTATTTAATATTTATGCATCTATTTTTACTTTTTCTTTGTTAGTAAATTGTTTCAAAATTATGTATTATTCTGTGTCAATACTTAAAGTCTAACATGTTATAAGATTAGGTATAAAAGAGCATATTTTAATAACATTGTATATATTTACTACCAAAAAAGTAATGATAAAAAAAAAAAGTATTAGGTATAAAAGTAGACATTTTAAAAATATTAAGAAAACCAAACAGAAAAAAATTATATAAAACTATAATTTTTTTGAAAATATTCAGTATTTTAGTCCCTTTTTCTTAAAAAAAATGAAAATTAAATCATGTACTTGGTCAGATATTGGAAATTATTTATTTTATATTTTAAAATATAATTTAAAAATTATTTAAAAAAGAAACAGAAAAATTAACCACTAAAATTTGACAAAATCACTTAATTTATTTTTTTTTTCTTGTTCCCCAACAAACAAATATATTTCATAAAAATGATAAAGAAAAATATATTATAAGATATGATTATATAATCTTACATCGCTGGAAATACTCAAAAACGATCACCAAACACAAAATATATCTTGTTATTGATCGTTAGTTGGAGATGATTTCAGTTAATAAAGAAACATTTTTCTTAAAAAAGAAAGTAATGTTTCCTCTTCATAAACCTAAGCATGAAGTTTAGTATAGTGATACATAATTTCTTATATAATTCCATCAATGTATGTATGTGACATAATTAATTATTAATTTTAAAGACTTATATTTATGATTATATTGTTAAATGTAAAAAGGTGACCAATTGTTAGTTTTAAATTTTTTTTTTTAATTTGAATGATACTTTTCCCACTAATTTTCGAAGCCATTGTAGCCCCTTTTTTCTTCTGATTGGCCTCTCTCTTTTTTTAGTTACTATAATATAAACTCGTATCATCATGTTTTTTTTTCTTTTTTAAATAATAATAATAATAATGATGATTGATTAAAAAAACTTCTAAATTTCAATGTCTTGAGTAGTTACACCTTAAAGTAGTAATTGACAACTTTTTTGTCAAAATTAATACAGTGATTGTTTTCTTATTTCTTGTCATATTGCACACTAGTAACTCAATTCAAGATTAATTTTTTTTTTGACACAAAGTCTAGAACAATTTTGAATTTTCGATGATTAAATACAATGACAGAACCCAAGAATCTCCCACCAAAAATATATATATTATTCTTGTATTTTATTGTATAAGATGGAGACTCAACAATTAGTATATAGGAAGAATATAAAGCCTTGGTCTTGCTGTATTTATATCTCTCTCCACGTGATCCCAACTATTATATGGTGGGCATATTTGAATATATACATACAATTGAATCAACAAACACTATATATGTATATACACACATAATATACATACATGTTTTTTAAAATTTGTCTTCTCTTTCAATGGGACCAACATCTACATATTTAATCCATATAAAATATTTCATTTAACTTATTTAAAGGAAAACATAAATAAGAGGAGAGGAGAGGAGAGACAGATCTCATAATTATTAGTTTAATTATATATATAAATTAGTGTTGAGAACTTGAGCATGAACCTTTTTCAGTGCTTCAAATCACGTTAGAGTCTTTTAGTTGATAATAATAACAAATCTAATGTGAAAAAGTGTACAATATCAAATATTTGTTTCTTACAATCTTCTCATGATTTATGTATCACATTTATTCACATATAACAAATGATTATAGATTAGGGGCTTATTTATATAATTATATAATTATAATTTCCAATACCATAAACTAGTGGTTGAAATAGAAACATCAGTATAGTTTATTTGGTTTGGTACGTAGGCCAACAAATGATTGATGTCAGATCAATACTACAAAATTATATGTGAATGGATATGCTTTTATTTATTTTTTTTAATTTTTAAACCAATTTTGTAATGTAATCCTTTGTTTTGTATTGCTTATTATATTTTTAGTTGTATACTACTACTAGTTTTGGTCTTCGATTGTGAGACTTGTTTTCTAAGCAAATAAAAACTTTGCTATTATGTTATACAAGGACATAGACTTGTCATTTCCACTTCTTTTTTCTTTCATCTTTTTGGTCCTTCCACTTTGTTAACTACACAATAAATAGTGTAATGATGAGTTACTCATGTTTGTGTAGTACTAAACAAGTTACTACTTTAAATATCCCTACAAGATAGTGGGCTTTCGAAACCCAATCGTTTTTGAATAAAAGCCCAAGAAATCTTAAAAATTTCCTAAAACAGCCCAATTTATAGAAGACCATCTAACTAGCCCGTAAAAACTTGACCCAATTAGTTCGGTCTCGAAATCTTATGCAGGGAAATTGCAATAAGGCCATTTAGATTTTTACTAATTTTTAAGGGAAATTTACAAAATACTGTAATTTGAGTTAACTTTTACAAAAATACTGTCACACGGAAAAGTTTTAAAAAATACTGTGTTTTTATAAAACACCAGTAAAACACAAAGCAGAACAACTCAAAACAACAGTAAAACAACTACAAAACACTAGTAGAACACCAGTGAAAACTTAACACAGTATACTGCAGTATGAAACTTTTAAAAAAATACACTAAAAAAGTAAAAAATACCGTCTGACAGTATTTTTATAATAAATTAATAAAAGTTAGTATACCATGTAAATTTCCCATTTTTAAAGTACAAAAAAATTCAGAGTGAGTGGTAAAACTTATTAAATAACCATATATTAAATATATATTTTTTCCTTTTATAAGAAAAAAAAAATCATGCATAATTTTGAAAAATACGTTATTTTTAAAATTGTGTATTCTTTATATGTTTATAGAATTATTTCCCATATTATTTTTAAGAAACTGATACACATACACCCATTAAAATTTAAAATTAACTGTAATATTTTGGTAGTTTTTTTTTTCTTTCCATATTTTTAAAAATTAAAATTTAATGTATTATATTTCTATAAATTTCCTTAGCTTGTTTCACCATCATTGATACTTACATAACTCACATAGAAACAAGATAGGACAGTCCCTCTTAAAAAAAAAAAATCAAGAACATAATTTATATACATTTTAGTTAGTTATAACATATAACTATACTTTAAAAAATTATGCTCTCTTATTTTAAATTATAGGTCTGCTGCTGCTACACATTACTATACTTTTAAAATATAGAGAAGAAAAAAATAAATAAATAAAAACTAAATTAATTTTTGATAAATCCCAATCATTTTCTCCTTACCATAATATTTTAACATTGTTGTGAAACATTTAAAGTAAAAAAAAAAAAAAACACTACACTGTACAGTCTGTTTGTGTTTACAGTTACAAAATTAGAAACGCAATAATAACTATCTGAATCAACAGGGCATGAACAGAGACTCTATGAACTGTTACTGTACTATGCGACACATCAGTTGAGTCAATCTGAGTAGTAAACATATGTTGAACCGTTCTACCCGAACCAGGTTTAGGCATATCACAAAGACCAATACCAGAATTAAAAGATGAATCCAAATAATCATCATTCACACCATTATTCCCACTAAAACAGAGCCCTGTGTTGTTATAAAGCCTTAGCTTTTTTCTCATTCTCCAAACCATTTCTCTCCCAAATGGAACTTCCCCACTTAGCCAATTGTCATTTAATCTCAGCTCACTTATACTTTTAAGCTCTTTAAAACTCTTTGGAATCGAACCGTTGAAATGGTTCCCATCAAGATGAAGTACTCGAAGATTTGGTAAGTGACCAATTGAAACTGGGATTTGACCACCCAAATTCATGTTTGATAGAATCAACACAGTTAAACTCTTCATTCCTTCAAACGCATTTCCGGGAATCGTTTCTGATTCCATTGAATTGCCTTTTAGGATCAAAGCTTGGAGAGAATCTAAACTCTTGAGTGAGTCGGGTACGGGTCGACCCGAGAGAAGATTGTAGCTTAAATCTAAAAGAGTAAGTTCTTTCAAGCTATTTATCGAATCGGGTATTGAACCCGTTAATCGATTTCGGCTAAAATCGATCTTAATCAACGAATGACAAGTTGTTATTCCTAATGGAATCGAACCCACTAGAAGATTTTGGCTCAAATCGATTATACTCAAAAGAGGGAAACTAAAATTGGGTATCAAACCGGTTAATCTATTCCCACTCAAATCTAACGACCATAAACCCGTGACCCGATTTATAGAACCCGGAAGCGACCCGTTTAAGTTGTTTTTATGAAGATCAAGAACTCTTAACCGGGTCAAGTTACCCAATTCAATTGGGATTTGACCAACGTGCCCGTTTTCTCTGAGCACCAAGGTCTGAAGAGTTGAACCCAATTGACCCAAAAACGAGGGAATGGGTTGAGGATTATTGGTCAAACAACGGTAGAAGAAAAGGGTTCGAAGGTGTGGAAGTTTAGTAATGGAATTCGAGATATATGATCGGGTCGGGTCACAGGTCGGAAAGGCCGTATCATCCGATAAGGCTCCGAAAGACAAGGAAACGACGTGAAAGACATTGTCTTTGTCAGGCATGCACTCAATGCCGTGCCACCGGCCACGGCAGACGTCGGGTATTTCAGTGGCCCAGTCGTTGCCGGTAGCTCTCATGATGTCGTAAACTGCTTCTTGCTCTTTCGGGTCGGTTCGGGCTCCGTCGTTGGTGTTCATGGAAAACCCGGTTTGGGGTCCGTCTATTAAGGCAGATGGTACACCTGAGTCGGACATTATGACTGTGAATGGTTTTGAAAGTGGAAGAAATGAAAGGAGAAAGAGAAAGAGGGAGAGATACGTTTGTTTGGATGTTGAGAAAATTTGAGCCATTATTGATTTTGGAAGAGAAAGTGAAAGAGTGAGTGAGTGAGAGTGAGGAGACAATGAATTGAGGTGTGTGTATATATATATATATTTATATGGTTGGTGAAGAGAATTGTAAGTAATAAATTAGTTCACGAGAAATGGAGGAAGAGTTGCAATTAATGTTCATGTGCATTAATGTGTTCACGGGATTTATATTTTATACTATACTCCATCTTAGGCTATGTTTGGTAGGATGGATGGAAATTAGGGGAAAAGAAATGATAGAAATGATGGATAGGAAAGTAATTCTCTTCTATATTGTTTGATGTGAAATTGAAAATATAGAATGTAAATTAATTACTAAAATTATAATGCTATACTTTCTAATATAGTAATTTATTATATTTCTTACCTAATATATAAAATGTCTATTTAACTGTGCACTTAACAGTTTGTTGTGTACTTAAAAAAACAAATAACTTTAACAGACACCCTTTCGTTAAGTAAACCCATTCTATTTAATTATTCATTGACCAAGATAACTATTCACAAGACACCCATTCACATTTCGCACAAGTCATAAATGAGAAAAAAAGACCATCATCTTCTCAATAGTGTACTGCCACCATTTCAGAGAAATTTTTTTATTGTTGATAGGAAACTACAACTGCCCCTGTCTCCTCTACCGAGAGCCCAATAATCTGTTCCGTTGTCACTCCCTTACTTTTCCATGCAATTATCATTCAATAGTTGTAAATTTGATACCAATAGTGTTATGAGAATGAACTTAATAGATGTAGTGGGAGATTGAAAGGAAGTTCTTTTAAAATTAAGAATTTAAGAGGAAGAAGATGAGTAGTTTTCCTTTTAATTTTCTCAGGTGTTGTTCCTCTTCTACAAAATGAGAAAAACATATCGACAACCCACATAAAACCTATTTTATATAATTATTACATATATTTAAATTTCACCATCACCTAATCTACTACCACTGCCGAACATTTTGCTGCATTCGACTTTATCCCCATTTTTTTAAAGTAACTTTATAATATGATGAGTATATATAAAATTAATAGTTATCTAAAATATATATAATTAATAGTAGAACAAAACCCATAATTCTAATCTGAACCATTAAAATATACAAAATGATTGAAATAATACCTGTTTTTAATAATATATAATATAAATGATTGCTGAAGATGTTCTTTGTATACCTTTTTAGGCTAAGATTTTAGCAAAAAAAGAGAAAAAATGTAGTAAAATTGTAAATCAGTAATTTGATATTCTGTTTGAGAGAGAGAGAGAGAGAGAGAAAAAATCTTGGCGTGATAGGAGATTAAGGAAGGAACGACGAAGTGAGGGAGGAAGAATGATTGGAATAGGTAGGTTATCAAATCTTTCATTTAAAATTACTGGGATATTTTTGTTAGGTAATTCTAGAATGGGATATTTTTGTTAGGTAACTCTAGAATGGACTCTATTAAAAGGAATGTACTGATATGTTTTCTATTTATTTCGGTACTGAGAAGAATTTTTTAGTCTAACTTTTTTTATATTCATGTACGTTATAGCTATTTAAGATATCCTACAAAATTTTCAAAAATTTGAAATAATTTATAATATTAAAAATAATATTTAAACAATCTATTTTACACATGTATAAAATAAAATAATCACGAATGTAAAACACTTTTTGAACGTAGTTTTTGATGTGTTAAACTTTTCTAAATTTCTTAAATTTTTGCCAAATGTCTTTAGTAACTATAATTTACATGATCATGAGAAAAAATTTGACTAAAAATTATTTTCAATACTAAAACAGATAGAGATCTATCAGTATATTCCTTTAAAAGGGCGCATTATAAAATTTTCCTATTTCTTATTATTATTATTGTTATTATTATATTTTGCTCATAAATAAATGAAATAATTAATAATAATTAAGTGTATTAAATGAGGAGGAAGATAGTGCTTTGTATTTTATTCTTGCAATTGGAAAAATAAAATAAATTAAAAAATATTTAAATTTATCAACTTTTATTTATTTATTTATTATTTTTTTAAAAAATATATGTAAAATATTATTCTTATTCAAAATAAAAATTAAAGATAACAATTTTAATTTTTAAAAGTAATAAGCGAAAAATATATGCAAAAACTTATTCTTAAATTTATATAAAAAATAATTAATATATACTAATTTTCTTTGAAAGTTATAGAAAGATAAAACAAAAGATTGGATACCCAAATATATAAATAAAATATATTTATTTAAGAAACATTTTTTTATTTTATAATTATTTGTCATATAATTTTATTTTGTTATTTACAAGTCATCGCAATATTAGCTATCGGTACATATATACAAATACAAGCGTAAAAAATATCAAAAGTTAACTCTTATTGATAAAAAGATAAATTAATTATTTTAATACTTATAAAATATAAAATATTATTTATTTCATTTACTAAATTTAACTAAAATTATATACATGCTTTACTACAGGAAAATAAAATATAAGTTACAATTTTTAAATCTTATCCATACTTTGAAAAAAACATTAAATATGTACATCATTCACTACTAGAAAATTGGGTTTTAGTGACACACATTGAGTAACTCTAAAAGTGTATAGTGACACTTCAACGCGCGTCACTAATGAGGGTGACTGGAAAGACAATTTTTAGTGACACTTCAAACGTGTCGCTAAAACCTTTTGCATTCATTTTTTGCATGTCACTATATGTATATAGAGTCAGGTTTTATCAGACTGAAAAGGTAACAGCAACACACATGAAGTGTCACTATATCTTTTTTTTTTCTTTTTTATTAATATTTTGGACATATAGTGACACACAAAAAGTGCCACTATATTAAATATTTTTCTAAAAAAAATTAATTTAATTTAATTTAATTCAAATTTTATATATTATAAATAATAATTTATATTAATTATATACAAATACAATTTAATATAACAATAATAATGTTATAATAATATTTTCATTTTGTAAAATATTTTTTTTTTGTTGCTAAAGAGGAGAAATAAGAATACTAATTCAGAAAAAAAAATTCTGATTAATTTGATAACATAAGAGAAAATACAAAATCAAACCAATACATAATTTCTAACATACTAAAATTCTAACAAAAATTCTAATTAATTTGATTCTGTTTGAGAAATAAAAATAATAATGCTGGACAAAAATTCTCATTACAGAAATTTTGGAGTAAATATACATAGAATCAAACTCAACAAACCAATATAGAATTTCTAAAAAATTAAAATAATGCAAACTTTGTAGGCTTCTTTACAGCTCATCGAAACTGAACCCACCACCACAACTAAGAGCCAAAATTCTGGTCGCTGCTTTCATCACATGTAAAGATAAATGACAAGGCAAAGGATAGTGAAAGACAGAAAACAAAAACAATAAAACAAAAAGAAGAACAATACAACCTGAAGTAAAAATATATATATCGAGGAGAGGCAGATCGATGATCAACCGTTCTTCACCCAACGCCACCATCCCAACTCGTCACCACCACTTCTAGCGCCGATCGACCATTCTTCACCTAATCCCACCACCACCAAGAAAGGGAAACATGACAGAGAAAAAAATAAAGGAGGTAGATCTGGGATTTAAGGGGGCGTAAATCTTGAATCAATGGTCAAAACTCATCATCGAGGTGTGTCTCTATTAGCACAGCCATTTTTACATGACAAAAAGAGAAATCAATCTGAGATTATTCTAGAGAAAAGGAGAGAAAGAGGCAGGTGTAGGTATATTTTGGAGTGGGGAACTCGATTTTATGGCTTGTTATGAAAAATGGTGGTTTGAGTATATTGTTGCATTTGGACAACAACTCTGAAATACTTCCAGCAAAAAAATAAGAAAGAAAGATAAAGAGAAAGAGAAGGAGGCGGCAGACAGAGGAGATAATAAGTTAGGTTTTTTTTTTCTTTTCTTTTGAGTCAAAAATGTAGGGTTTTGTTATTTAATATATTTTTAATATTATAATCTTATTTATTTAATAAAGATAAAAAGTAAATGATAATTAATGCCCAACATCACGCCTGTCCTTTTATTTATTTTTTATTTTTTTTTAATTGTTTTTAGTGACACTTTTTGTGTGAGTGGAAAAGTTTTTCCACTCACGCATTGGGTGAAGCTATAGGTTTTTTTTATTATTTTTAAAAAAATAAAAAATAAAAATTAATTTAAAATATTTGAACAGTTTTAGTGACACACAATGTGGGTCTCAAATATTAAATTTTTACTGTCAAATAATGCACGTCACTAAAAAGAGTTTTAAATATTTAGTGACATGCACTTTTGTGCGAGTCACTATAAAATGTCACTAAAAGCTAACTTTGTAGTAGTGATTAATATACATGTTACTAAAGTACATGGCCACTTTAAATATAAAGACTATCCATATCAATGGATAATTACCTCTACAACAAAAATAGAAAAACTTACAAAAAATTAAAATAAAAACTAGCAAAATCTGAGTACAAAATAAACAATTTTAATGAATTGAACCCCTACACATCTTCTAAAGAAAAAATAGGCAATTTACTTTTAATATAGTAATAATATTTATCCTCTATGCACATTCCTTATTTAATTTTAAAATTTTATAATTTTAAAAAAATCAAATATATTAACGGCCGACGCAATACAAGTGAAAAACCACCAAAAGATGTAACAAAAACATATGAAATAAAAAGAATCTAAAAAAATATATATGAATTATAAGTGGTAAAAAAAAATAATTAGGTAAATCAAATTTCCACTTTTATTAAAATAAATTAAAGATCCTTAATTAATTATGTTATCTTAACTAATCAAATATTTCTAAATTTTAGTTTCAAGCCAATTTGTTTAATCATGCGGAGTCGATTTGTTAATGAAGAAGCCCAAAAAGTATCTTACATGATCGATGAAAAACTAATCATAAAATAAATATATATGAAATCATTCAAAAGTAATTACTACAATACACTATACCATTAATTTTATTACCAAATATTTTAAATAGAAAAAATAACTAAAAAAACCAAAACAAAAAAAACATAAAACGTGCCTTGCACGTAGTTGCCGCCTAGTTTAAGAAAATATGATTATATGTATATATATTTTTTTATCTTTTTCTTAAATTCTCCCATTTTAGGAAGGATTAAACATTTTGAGTTTGGAGTGAATTCCTTTCCCAAAATCCAATTACATATATAACTAAAATGTGATTTTAATTGATTCGGGTATCAATGAGGACCACATTTGTATGTGTCTTGGAGCGGTCACTACAAAAAATCTTACTTTTAGTCACAACAATATTTGTGGCTAAAAGTGAAAAATTGTAACTAATTATAAATTAGTATTACTATGTTGTGACTAAAAGTTCCCTGACTAAATGTATTAGTCACAAAAATTACAATTTATTGTAACTGAATGTACTTTTAGTCACAATACTTGTTGTGACTAAAAATAAATTAGTGACAACTTGTATCTAAATATTATGTTTTAATCACAAGTAATATTTTGTTGTGACTAAAAGTCACATTTAGTCACAAAAATTTTTTGTTGTGACTAAAAAGTTGTTACTATTCTTCAAGTGATCCAGTGTCATTCTCTTTTCATCTTCATGTGGCGGAGGCATCATCTCTCTTAAATGGGTTTGCTGTTGTGTAGTTGTTTCGGATACAACTTCATTTCTGTTTTCTCATATGGTCTCCTTTCTTTTGACTATTTTGTATTGAGCTTTTGTTTTTCTTTTTAAATTTTTTGCCTTTTAATAGAATTCTCCTTTGGTTATAAAAAAAAAAGAGAATTCTCCTTTGGTTATAAAAAAAGAACTATGTTAAATGGCCATTGGCCACATTTTTTATATAAAATAAAATAAAAGTTGTTGTAGATTCTTATAAATCAATAATGATACGTTATTTTAAATAATAATAAAATTAGAAAAATAAGAAAATAAATGGAAAAATTGAGAAAGAAGTTGAATGGGTTTTGTTATATTAGATATTTATAAAGGTAGAGTTCAGTATAGATAACTAACATTAAAAAATAATTATAGATTTTTTTAATTAATTAATTACTATTTATATACTGAATAAATTTTTTAAAAAAATAAGAAAAATTAAGAAGAGAATATATATAGAGCTCTATTTTGAGTTATTTTTCTTCTAAATAATAATATCAAACTTTATTATTTTTAAATAAAATGAAATTAAACAATTAAATGTCTAGGATATTTGTATATTAGCGAGGATAAAATCAATTTTTTTAAGTCACAAAAAACATCATAATAAAATCTAATAATTAATTTAATACGCAACATCCTACAAATAGTTAACCTAGCTTTGAAAATCATCACACAATATATACCTTTGAGTTTCTTTGTCTAGGGTTTCATATATCGATCATGGTTCGGTCAACGAAGGATGTATGGTCTTTATTGACCAGCATTACTACGATTATAATAGTAGTTCAAACAGTTTTGTATGAGATCAAACGCATAAGTGAGCAATTTATACCCAAACAAGTGAGGGAGAGAATACTTTGGATAGTGAATAGTTTGGTGAATATTGGGTTTGGGGTGACAACCTTAAGCATCGATGAATTTGATGATTATTTGGGTAATGAAATATACAATGCCTCAGCCACATATTTAAGCACAATAATCACACCCTCATCGTGTCAAAACCTCAAAGTTTTCATGAACACCAACTTCAAGCGTACTACAAAGGGATCAGAAAAGAACATGATGTCACTCACTTTGGAAAATGGTGAAAAAATAAGAGATGTGTTCAATGGATCAATTGTGGTGGTGTGGGAATTTATAGCAACAACTTCAACTAGTCCACTTAAAAACGGTTCTAGTAAAGCAATTATGAATAGAACATTTAAGCTTAGTTTTAAAAAGAAGTATTTAGAGAATGTGGTTGGAGTTGGAGGGTACCTTTCGTACGTATTAGAAAAAGCCAAAGCCATAAATGAAGAAAGAAAAGTTGTGCAACTTTTTTATAAATTACATGATGATTACCATTACACAGACGGGAATCCATGGCTTGGTATTGATTTTGACCATCCATCTACTTTTCAAACATTGGCTATGGATGAGGGAGTTAAGGAGGAATTAATTCTTGATTTGGAGAGGTTTTTGGATAGAAAAGAATTCTACAAGAGTGTTGGTAAGGCTTGGAAACGTGGGTACTTGCTTTATGGGCCTCCTGGTACTGGAAAATCAAGTTTGATTGCTGCTATGGCTAATTATTTAAAGTTTGATATTTATGATTTGCAACTTTCTACCATTCGTAAAGATTCTAATCTTAGGAACCTCTTGCTCTCCACAAGTAATAGATCTATTTTGGTTGTTGAGGACATTGATTGTAGTACTACTACTATTACTAATTCAGACCAACGATTATGCATGCAACCTACTAATTACTACTCCAGGAATTACAATGATAAGAATGAGGTATGTATCAATTATATGTGCTAAATTCAAAATTGATATTTTGTTAGTATTTCTCTTAAAATATTTATATAGTTTTATTTTGAAAAGAGAATTGTCATTTGGTAGTGTACAAACACCATACTAAAGTGGCATACTATAATTGTTTTAGTAATTTTTTATATATGGTTCATTAAATAAAAATGTGACATTCATATATTAAGATGCACATATAATTATTTGCCACTTTCTGTAGTGTTTGGTATACGTACCCTCTTAACATTTTTCTTTTGAAATTTAGTAGTGTGTTAAAGATTGTGCCAAATTTACATCAAATTTCACAATCCCAACCTTAGGCATAGAAGAGCTATGTCTCTGCCTAATGACTCAAAAAATATTTTACCCTTTTAAAATTACACATTTTTTTGTTGATTTTAAAAAATATCTCATTTTGCCTAACCAAGTATAATTTGTTGTGGGTATGTATGTATTATTACAGCTAACTCTATCTGGATTGCTGAACTTTATCGATGGATTGTGGTCGAACTGTGGGGATGAGAGAATAATAGTATTCACAACGAACCACAAGGAGAGACTTGATCCTGCATTGTTGAGACCAGGCCGCATGGACATGCACATTAACATGTCTTACTGTACTTACTCTGCATTCAAGACTCTTGCTCTAAACTATCTTCACATTCAAAATCATTATCTTTTCCAACAAATCCAAAACAAGATCAACCATGTGAATGTTACTCCAGCTGAGGTTGCCGAGGAGCTCATGCGTACTCATCATGATGATGTTGATCAAGCTCTTCAACGACTACTTCTCACACTCAACTCCAAACCAACATCATCATCATCCAATAATTAATCATCCTCAAGTTGATTTATCTATGTTTTTTGTCAATTTAATATTATTTGATATCCTATGAACCTTTCTATTTTTCTTTTGATTTTTTATTGTTTAAGTAATATATTAAATTGATTTATCCAATTACATATGTTGTAAGTAATCATGGAATTTTATTAATGACAATCAACTGAAATAATAGCTTACAATCTAATTAGGATATTTTTCCATTAAAGACACGATTAAGATTAAAATTAAAGAAACTAGATAAATAATCAATCATCTAATTCTCAGATCGTTTGAAAAAAATTAAACTAAAATCAAATAAAAAAGATTGCAGCATCATAATTAACTTCAAGAACACTTATATTCTATTGTTCCAAAGGTACAATAGTAGTAATTGTTACAGTTCATTCAACCTCGTAGTTTGAGCACTCAACTTTTGTGTAAAGTACGTAACTACACTACTATACCAACCCCTTCAAGTCGTAGAACACTTGTTATTACCAACCACTAACAATGATTTGATGGCAACCCATAGAAGAATAAAAAAGAACCAACAATAAAACAGAACAAAACAAAACCATGTGACAGAGACAAGACAAACACTCAAAACTATCTCATAAAGACAAGACCAAAACACTAAAAACTATGTCACAAAAACAAGATTAATTGCTATAGCAAAAATTTAATTGTAGTAGAAAAACACAGCCTCGACCAAGCCGCACCTAAACCCAAGAAAAGTCGGCGGACCTAACGAGAGAAAAAAGACAATGACCTCTGATAGCTATAGATTTAAGAACAAAAAATCTTTACTTGGTTAACAAATAAGTAGTATACATTTATTATTAATTAGTAAAATTTAATATTGGTACCCATATATTTTTATTTGATACATAATCTAGAAAATTACTAACCACTCACAACACGCACATGAGTATGGTGTTAGGTATTTTTTTTGGACATAGTATTAGAATCACTCATGAAATTATAATGCGAAAATCTTCAATCAGCACAGGACCCTTCTCGAATCAGGATAGCTCATCGTCTAATTGAAAAGCATACTTTGTCAAACCATGAGCTGCTAAATTCTTAACACGAACCATATGGGACAAAACTGCTCCAAGAAATTTAGACAATAAAGCTATAACGTCTTCAAATAAGACCCCCAACACATTGAAAAATACCTTCCCGTTATTAAAAATTGTTGCTAAAGCTAGTAAAATTGAAAAATAAAAATATAGCAATGCCAAACTAAAAAAGTAAAATTATATTAAAATGACAATTTTCAACATAAAAATTAATATATAAACTTAGAATTTATCACACAACTCATTTCACTAGCTCAACATTACTAAAAAATTAGAAACCAAATAAATTTCCAAGTAGTTAGTATAACTAGCAAAAAGTATTACCCTCTGGCTAGTAACAACTTACTAGTACCCCGCTAATTTAAAACTGCTTAAAATTAATATCCAACAAATTATGTTTAAAAAATTAAACTTATCGACAAGTAATCGTAGGCTCAAATTATTTTACCTGATTTTATGAGGAAATTACATTATACATTTTATTTTGTTTGTTTAAAATTTTACCTTTATTTTTATATTTTTTAAGATGTACCAACTTTTATAATGTTTTTATTATACCTTTTAGGTTAATATAAATTATGTGCTAAACTTAAGTGAAGTGAAAGTATATTGGATAATTCTAAATTTTAATAATATAAAGATATTTTTGATTAATTGATAAAAAAAAGGAGGTATTTCTCCTTATTTTATCAACTTCTATCGATTTCCTTCTTCTTGTTCAATGAGCCCAATTCTTAAAAGTGGGCCAACTCATACAAAGTAGGGGTAAGTTGAAAAATGCCTCTTTTATTCATCAATTAATCAAATTTACCTCTAATTTTATATTTATTTGAAACATACCTCTTTTTATATGTATTGTACCCAAAATACCCTTACATAAGAGAATCACATAGAGAGTATTTTAAAGTGACAAGGGCAAAATTGGTACAATGTTTAAAAAAAGAGGTAAAAATGATAGATTTTAAAAAAGAAGGTAAAAATAATAAAGAACAATATGAAAAAGGTATAGAGTGTAATTTCCTCTACAAAGTAAGACTTAAAGCCCAATAACTTAACTGGTCCATTAGATCAGCCCACGTCCTGACGTTTACCGAAATGACCACATTGACCTTACCGTTTAACTTGTATACTAACTCGACAACGTTTATTTCTGACATAATTCTTTTCCACTAACACAAGCTGATCAATTTTCCCGGCTTCGAAGGAAGACGACGGGAAAATCATTAAAGAATGCCTTCAACTTCAAATTCAAAGCTGCCATAGCAAGGAACCAAAAAGAATCAGTACAATGTAAGCTATCTCATCCATTTCTAAACTCTTAGAAAATCAATTATGAGGAAAGGTGGTATTTTTTTCCAAAGGGTCTTAAAGATTCTCATCTTTTCTTTTCTTTCTCGGAAAAACAATTATACTTTCTTTTCTTTTCTTTTCTCCACAAGTTTGCTTCGATTTTTATTTTTAATGATGAAAAAGTCGAAACCTTTTCAGGAAGCACTTTGAAGAGAATGACTATGGACAAAGAAAAGAAGATGGGTTGAAGTTAAGTACAGAGGAAGATGGTGATGATGAGAGTGATTGCTTAGTAGAGATACTCGACTGTATTAACCTGTACAAGAGAGATCCAACCAAACAAGGTAAAACCCTAAGAATACCCATTAATTGAAAATTGTTAAAGAATGATGAATATTGTGGCTTTTGATTTCATTTTCAGAAAAATTATTACAAACCCATTTGCATAGAGACATAATTTATCAGGTTTTGGTAAGAGAAAAGTATTTGGTAAAGAACCCAATTGAGTTTGTATAGTGCTGAATCAAATTTTATACAATTGTAGCCATAGTAGAATTTGTGAAAGAACCCAATTTTATAATGCATATTGGCTTTGTATATGAATGAATTAATAGACCACTTATATATGTAATGTTGTTGACTGTAAATTTGTAAATGTGACTACTAAGTGAAGAGGTCTCTTGGGAGAAGTATGGTCAATGGAGGCAAGAGCAAAAGAGCAGAGCTGCAAGACTAGAAAAGCAGTTAAAGGCAAGGTGGGAACTTGAGGAACTTATAGATGAGCAACTCAATAGCTTCCATTCCCATTACAACCGAGCCATGGTCCCGAATCGACTCAAGGACATCTCCCAAATCCTCATGCCCAAATGGGCTCCAACATATGAACTGGCTGCTATGTCATGGCTAGGAGATTGGAGACCCTCTTCCATTTTAGACCTTGTACTTGTTCTTGTCCGTTCATCAACATCTTTACAACCATCATCATCGTCTCCATCACCATCAGCAACCTCATTCTGTGGTTCTGATTCTCCTGGTGCTGAAAAACTCTTGTCACAACTCATTAATGACATTCGAATTGAAGAGACCATAATCGATGAAGAGATGGCTGAGATTCAAGCCACTTGTATTCTTCACCTTCCCTTTGGTCCAATGAACATTAAACCAGGTGGTGATGGTAGTGCCTTGACTTGTGTTCAATCTGTGTTCAAGAATATTGAACGTGTTATCATCAAAGCCCAAAAACTCAGGTTATTAACTTACTACTACTCTCACTGAAAACTATAAATATATATATCATCAACATAGATTTTCATTTCATATATGTTTATGTTTGTAATAGGTTCAAGGCATTAGAGTTGGTACTAAAGAAGGTATTGAGTCCCATTGATGCAGCTGAGTTCTTAGTAGCATTTGAGGAAATTCAAGATATGATTCACCAGTTTGCACTGAACCATAGGCTGCCTCTCAAGGCCTCTTGATCATGAGACCAAGCCAAAGTCATCTCTTACCTAATTGAATTATCAGAAATCTAGAAGAAGGAACAACATTGTGTTGTTCTAATAGTTATGTGATAAAAAAAGGGTATTTTTTGTAACTGATTTATGATGTTTTCCTTAAAAAAAAAGTGAAATCTGTTCTTTGGATTGTAATGAATATCACATTATCTAGTGATTAATTCTTTGCTAATATTATTAGATGGAAATAGTCAAGTGCATACAATTTTACCGTTATTTTATTAATTTTTATTCTATATGGATCCAAATTCAATTTTGAAAATTTACTTAAAAAAACGTAAAACAGAGAACTAATGACAATTTTTTTCTTGCAAATTCAGCTTTTTCAAATTCACAATGCCAATCAATTTTTTTAATAAAAGTTTTCAGATACCAAATTGAATTTTTTTAATCATAAACCTATCATTATTTTCTTTTTGATTGGAAAAATTATTAATTAAAAAAATAATTTATCCATACGGTCCACACAAGTTTCTTGTGGGAGTGACGTGGCACTTTGACCTGTCAGATACAAAACGTCTACGTGGTTATAAAGCGCGTGGAGTGCACTGCCATCCACCATCTACCTCATCTCATCACCGTTCAAATATAAAAAGCACGAAACAGCAACCATTACTTTACTTTCAGACTTTTTTTTTTAAAAAAAAAAAGGGTAAAGGAGACCTAACCCCAAAGAAAACCCAAACCCTGAACGAAAACCTTACCTTACCCTCTTCATCATCTTTGTCTTCGAAAACCCTAACCCTAATTATATTGTTCTTGTTAATCGGATCGGTGTTCTTGGCGATTGGGATTGGAAAAGGTAAGAAGAGCAAGAAAGAGAGGAAGGAGGAGAAGAAGGACCAAAAAGTTTGTCGGAGATTGAACGATGTCTGCTGCTGTGTGCGGAAGTAAGAGATCCTTCTTCGAAGATCTTCCTCCATCGCCTCCTCTTTCTAAGAGGCTTCGTTGCTCTTCTTCAACCTCTCCCATTCGCTTCTCGGCTCCTTCGCTCCTTGATCAACTACAGGCCGTCTTTCCTAACATGGACGCTCAGGTATATGATTTAATGTGGAAGTTTGTGTGGTTTTGTATATAAATCTGTATTTTTTTTTACTTTGAATCTGTTTGGCTGTTGAGGAAGTTGATGAGATGAAAATAACTGAAGATCTTTTGCAGTTTATCATTGTCCTTTTTTGGGGAACAGTATATCATTGACCTATATTTGTAGATATACAATTATATATAGATTTTACCAGATCAATTCAGTGATTGACTTACTTGCTGTATTTGTTTTTTTCATGATGAAATGGTACCATAAGGATGAGTGTTGAATCTGAAGTGTCGTTGAATTCTAGTTTTCTTTTTTGTCATTTGCTGTTGAATATGTATGGCTTCATTTTCATGGCAACCTTGGTAAAATTTGGGGATGTATTCTTACTTCAAAGTTAATTTGAATGATTGAATATTTTCTTTGCTTTTTGGTTCATTAGGATTGATTATTGTGAACGAAAGAAATTATTCTTTTCTTTCTGTTCACGTTATTATTTTTATACATAAATGTAATATATAAATATATATTGGGTGCTGGGAAATGGCTTCTCCTTAGCATTCAAATTAATTTGTGTTGTAGATATAATTCTTATGGAGATTCATAAATGCTTAATTTGCCTTTCAGCTTCTTGAGAGAGCCTTGGAAGAGTGTGGCAATGACTTAGATGCTGCTATCCAGAGCCTGCGCGATCTTTGCCTACGATCAGAAAAGAACCCAGATTCTGCTGAGATACCAGATGCAACTGTGGAGAAAGGTGATGATTTTTATTTTCCTTTCGTGCATTGAGTTATTTAATGTTTTTTTATTTTGCTTCTGTTTTAATTGTGGTGCTGAATTGTTAAGTATCTCACTTATTTATGCAAAGTTGTGCAGGTGCCAATGGTGAAAATGTTGCTGTTTCTGAAGCTGTGTCAGCCCAACTTCCTGTGGACGGTGCAGAATGGGTTAGCTTGTTTGTCAGTGAAATGATGAACGCCACCAGCCCTGATGATGCGAGAGATCGTGCTTCTAGGGTACTTGAGATTTTGGAGAAATCCATTAGTGCCCGTGCTGGTGCTGAGGCGGCTCAAACATTTCAAAAGGTGAAAATCTTGTTTGTTGTTCCTGCACATTTTCTTTTGTAGCTGTTAGATTTATATAGGATGTGCAAGAAGTTTCCTTGAGGGGTAGGTTGAAAAACTTAAGGGTGATGTTCAATGGTGGAAACCTATGTATCAAACTGTGAGTATTATGTCAAAGTCTAGTTAGGAATCATTTACTACATTATACTAATATTGGGTTATAAGCATTGTCATTCACAAATTTTATCCTTGCTAAATTATGGCTTTCTGTAAGTGCAGGAAAATATGTTGCTGAAGGAACAACTTGATGGACTTGTAAGGGAGAATACAATTCTGAAACATGCCGTGGCTATCCAACATGAACGCCAAAAACATTATGAAGACAAAAATCAAGAATTGCAGCAGTTGAAGCAGTTGGTCTCTCAGTATCAAGAGCAGTTGAGAACTCTCGAGGTCAGAATCAAAACTCAAAACTTCTTCTATTTTTACTCAACTACAACTATTCTTGTCCTGTTGAGACCGGAACCAAATAGTTAGTGAACCATCAATTTGGTTTTACTATTTTATCGCAGTGATAAAGGTATGGAATTTATTTTGTTCCATAATATGTCGAACTCAGTAACTCGTATATCACTCAGTCACGCCACATGGGCAATTATAAAAATTGAACCTTTCTTTCGTACTAAATTATCTTTTGAGACTTTGATGGTCATATTAGCTAACTAAATGAATCTCTTTTTTTTTTTATGGTGGTGCAGGTGAACAACTACGCCCTGACAATGCACTTAAAGCAAGCTCAGCAGAGCAACTCCATTCCCGGACGATTCCATCCTGATGTCTTCTAATTAAGAAATCTCCAAGTCCTTAGCGTTTTCGTGCGTAGAATGAATGCTGCCCTGGCTGACTGCATGCCTCGTCAGTCCTCCTTTGATATTGTGTCTGTTAAGTGTGTAGCGAATGTAGATTGATGCTGTCTTTTAAGTCTTTTAACCAAAAAATCCCGGGGCCGACGCCTGAAGGCTCACTCAATCATCCAATATTTCAATTCCCACCACCACCACCTTTCACTCTCTCGTCTGGAATGTTATAGTAATCAGCCAGAATTGTCGACCAGTTTCAAAATTGCATGAGTAGATTCTTCTTTCCTATTATATTTGGTGAGATGTGCTGTATCTTATCTTATTATGTTATTATTGTTATTTATTTTTATATATACAAATTTCATTGAGAGGGTTTTTACTAATACTTAATAATAGAAAAAGAATGACGTTGGAATTTTAGCTAAATTTGGCGACAATGATGTTTATTTTCACCATCGTCATTTATAGTGAGCTACTTACAACGCCTGTTTTTGCAAAATTGTAGAAGATTTTGGTACATTAGAGAAGATTTATTATTATTATTATTATTATTATTTTGTAATTATGATCAATTGGGCGTTTGCATATTAGTCAATATATCCACATAAAGCAGAATTATAACCTTGAAAAAAGAAAAATACAATGGAGTGGAATGGCACTATTCCAATGTGAATTATTTCCTTGATACTTGGATAGGTTGGAGTTGAAACACAACATGTACAGTGTGTATTGTTCTTGTTCAGTAGTTGTTAAAATAAAATACTCTTCATTTGTCAAAAAAAAAATCTCTCTTTATACTAAATAAAGAACTCATCAAAGTAGGGGTGTTCATTGGATCACATCCAATATTTTTAGGCCTATCCAGATCCGATCCAATCATATATTGGATGTTAGATTTTACCATCCGATCCGATCCAATTAATTTCATCATCCAATCGATCCAACATCCATTGGATGTTGGATTGGATCGGTTCTATCCATTGGATGTATTTCATATATATTTATTTATTTATTTTTTTTTTTTTTTGAGAGAAAGTGGAGAATTTTTATTAACTTGAAAAGCACTCTTCTCTTACAATAGAAAGTAAATCAGATGAGGCGGTAGCCTCATTAAACATACGGTCTGACGTAAAACAAGACTGTCTTGCAATGCAATGAGCAGCCCGATTTGCAGATCGTTTTACAAATGAAAGAAAAACATTATGTAATTCAGAAAGTAGCACCCGACAATCCTGAACAAGAAGCGGCGAGATGGCATTTGAATCTGACTATTAATGGCTTGAACAACAACTAGAGAGTCAGTTTCGATTTCCACCTCCGTTAAAGCTTTCGTTTTGATCCAACTCAAAGCCTCCTTGACTCCCATAATCTCAGCAATCTCAGGAGAAACCGCACCAAATTTGCTACTTGAAAAAGCTTCAATTAGCTTGCCATTGGAATCTCGAAGAAGAAAGCCCATACTCGCCAAACCGTTGGTACCGCAAAGATAGCCCCATCGACATTGATCTTGAACTTTGTTGAAATAGGTTTTGTCCAATGCTCAAATACCCTTACTAAAATTAACATGTAGTAAAGGTATGGTACCATTTGATTGAGCATTTTGCCAATTGTCAAGATTAGTTTTTGCGATCGAATTACCTCCAAAGCGATGAGTCGATTTGTTATTCCATAAAAGATCATTACGAGCCATCCAAAGTCGCCGATGATCATAGCCGGCTTCCTCAACAACGGCCTTCGCAATGCGGACGATAAATCACAAAACCAAATTACAAGTCGGCGTTGCCGGTCCAAGCGGCATCGGCCCGAGGCCAAGTTCCGGCGAGGAACGTGCGAAATTGCACCGAGAAGAACATGAGAAGGCTGTCTCGGTTCCGGTTTGCACATGGGACAAGTGAGGTCGGCGGAACATGTCTATTCGAGAGCGTTTGCAATTTGGTAGGAAGAAGACGACTGCGCATGCTCCAAATCAAATGCCGAACCTTGGCGGGGACATGTAAGGTCCCGGTTGTTTCCGATGAGCCTCACCTCACGAACTCGGCCAATCTCCATTGATAGCTTGCAAAAGCTTGTAGGCGCTTCGGATCGAATAAATTCCATTTGGTTTCCTTAGCCCAATACCGGCAATCACTCCCACGAGAGTTACTCAAAGGAATGGAGAGGATTAAATCGCGATCATGTTGATTAAACATGTCTCGGATCAAGTCGTATCCCATTCTCTTGAAGACATTTGAAACGCGTACTATCAACCGATCTACCCTCGAAGCTTGGGTGGTAAGATGTTACGAATTTGTTGTCAACATTTGGGAGCCATGGATCTTTCAAGATTGATGTTGTTTTTCCATCAGAGATGGCTCGTAAAGCACCCGCCTGAACAATATCTTTTGCCTCCAAAATGCTACGCCAAATAAAGCCGGGATTAGGTCCTAACTCGGCCAGTTAAGAGATTACCTTTTGGGAAATATCTCGCCTTATAAACTCTTGCTACTAAAAATTGTCATTAGTAAGCAAACGCCACCCTTGTTTCCCAAGAAAGGCCAGATTATAGTCCCTGAGATTCCGAAAACCAAGTCCACCAACATCTTTGTGACAACAAAGCTTACGCCAACTAAGCCAACTTACTCCTTTAGCCGAACCCTTCCCTTGTGATTGCCACCAAAATTTAGCCATTAACCCCTGAGACTAGAACATATTTCTTTTGTGAGAAGAAATACACTCATAGCGTAACTTGGAAGAGATTGAGCCACGGACTTGATAAAACCTCTTTCCGGCCTTTAGAAAGAAACTTAGTTTCCCAACTCTGAATTTTCTTAATCATCTTCTCTTTTAGAAAACCCAAGATGGCATTTTTACTTCTCCCCATAGTACAAGGTAGACCCAAATAAGTACTATGATCAGAAGCAGGGGCCATACCAAGAAGTTGACAAAGATGATCCCGATCAACAGAAGCCACATTATTACTAAAAAAGACTGATGACTTGTTGAAGTTGATTTTTCGACCGAAGCTCGCTCATAAATATCTAGAAGCCGAAGTACACTATCAACCTCCCGCTCACTAATTTGTACAAAAAATATAACTATCATCTGCGAACAGCATATGAGAAATAACAGGAGCGTTTCGAGCAACACGACACCCTGTTAGCCAATGTTTACGCACAAACATGTTAACGAGACGGAGAGAAACTGCACGGATCAAAAATAGGTAGGGAGAGAGTGGATCACCCTGCCTAATCCCTCTACTAGGAACAATGGACCCAAAAACTTTACCCCCATGAGTAATCTTGTAAGTAACAGAGGATACGCAAAACATAATCAATGCCACAATTTGACTAGAGAACCCCATTTTAAGCATCATGAGTTCAAGAAAAGCCCACTCCACCCTATCATAAGCTTTACTCATATCTAATTTGAGAGCCATGTTACCTTTTTTACCCATTCGTTTCCTTTTAAGATAATGCATTATCTCAAAAGAAATCATGATATTATCTGAGATTAATCTTCCTTGGATAAAAGCACTCTGAGTCTCAGAAATAACACAAGGTAAAACATTCTTCGACATTAGCAAGGACTTTAGATATGACTTTGTACACCACATTACGAGTGAGATAGGACGGAGGTCCATCATAGTTTCGAGGTTGTTTCTTCTTTGGAATAAGAACAATATTAGTTTCATTAAGCAAAGGAGAAAAAGAACCGACCCAAGGCTAAGCGTACTTGCGAAATGACATCACCACCCACCACATCCCGGCATTTTTGGAAAAAACCGAGTCATGCCGTCGGAGTCGGGTGATTTATCAGGATGCATTTGAAAAAGGGCTCTGCGAACTTCTTCATCTGTAATCGGCTCCAATAATAAAGAGTTTTGCTCCACCGTGACAACATGTTGAATTGCATCCGTGACTTCCCAAGGTGCCAGCAATGTAGAAGAAAATAAATTTCTAAAGTAATCAATCATAAGGCCTTCCAAATTGTTCTCCCAATCAATCCACACGCCATTATCATTTTTCAGCTTGTGAATCGAGTTGTTTCTCCTTCTTGAAGTAGCCATAGCATGAAAGTATTTAGAATTCGATCTCCCTCCTTAAGCCATAGCTTGTTTCGATCGTTGGCGCCAAAAAAATCTCCTTGAATCAACACTTCTTGCAGCCTACTTTCTGCATTTTTATCCGCCTTTGGACCGAAAACTTCATCACTACCATTCTTCCATTTTTTAATCTCATTTTTACAATCACGAATGCGAGCTTTGAAGTTGCCTACATAGTCTTTTCCCCACACCAAAGTTCTCACCACAACTATGGATTTTATCCATGACGGAGCTACCCGCGAAGCCAGGCTTCCCAAGTGTCTCGAATTAACCGCGTAAACAGGTTCACGGAGCCATAAGTTCTCAAATCTGAACCGCTTGTGAATCTCTTTCTTCTGAACAACATCCAATGTAAGTTGAATCGGGCAATGATCCGACGTTGATACTTCAAGGTTAACCAACTTCGCAAGTGGAAAAGAATCAAGCCAAGTTTGAGAGACTAAAGCCTATCAATCCAGAACCTCGTCAAGCACTTGTACCCCAGCCCCTTCTCCCAAGTGTAGGGATATCCACCTAGCTCCATATCAACTAAATCGCACTCTTCTAACATGTTTCCAAAACCTTGATAAGCCAATTGGGATATGGAAGACCACCCCTCTTATCAGTGACGTAACATTGTTAAGGTCCCCAATAACACACCAAGGCAGAGAATAGTTATCTTTGAGAGACCGAATTTGATTCCAAGTATTCCTCCTAAGACTTCGATTTGGTTCTCCATAAAGGCCCGTAAGTCTCCATTTTCTCCCATCGCTCTCTAGAATTTCAACATCAATGTAATTCCCCCCATAGCCTAATAACTTAACATCACTACTTTATCTCGCCACAACATAGCCACTCCCCCACTCTTTCCTCGAGCATCAATCGAAAAAACTCCCTCAAAACCCGAGCCACACGAACCCTCTCCAAACCTTGAGACTTAGACAAAGTTTCACAAAGAAAAATAACTTTGGGCCCTTTTGGATAACAAGATCCTTCAAGAATTGACTAGCCCATGGGTTCCCGAGCCCATGGCAATTCCAAGCTAGTATACTCATAATGGCGGTAGCTGTGCACCACGGCCCACTGTAAATCGTTTTTGGGCTGCCATGCAATGCTTCCATGCCGCCCATAGTATCATCTTCACGTCATGACCTCCCTCAAAATTTCCTTAACCGTACGCCTCCTTTTATTGTCCAATATTAGGATAGGATCTTCAATAGGAATGTCCACATGATCATGATCATCTTTATTGCCTTGATCCTCATTACTAGCCATAATATTCTTTCCTAAATTATCACCTTGATTTACTACCCGAATTGCTCCCCCATTACTTCCAGAATTAGCTCCCCCATTACTTCCAAAATTAGTTCCATCAGATCGCACGATTGTAGGGTCAAAAGATTCTTGCACCCCAGCCATGCTTGGCGATCGTCCACCACCTGCAGAGGCCACCGTCCTCCTCCTCACGCCCTGAACGTAGCCATTGTGCTCCGATAAGGTAGTTCTTCTTCCTTGTAACAGCCTTCATCCATTCACCATAAGGTTTGACATTTGGGTCGAACTGAGGAGAGAATCTCCTAATGACAAACCTTTCCGAATGGCCAATGAAACCACATACAAAGCAGAATGTAGGAACATGTTCGTACTTAAATGTAGTCCAAAGCCAAGAGCCATCTTGTTTGATCAACTTCATACGTCTCTTCAAAGGTTTGTTGATGTCAACAGTAACCCGCACCCTCAGATAGTCACGCCAAACACCAATAAAATTTTTCGCATCCGATTTGATAAAAGTTCCTATGTAATTCCCAGCATGTTTAACCACCCATTCCGACATAAACCCATATTTTAGATCATGAAGCTGAACCCACATATCAATCTCATGCAGCGAAACCACCCTAGGGTCCTCTCCTCTTTTCAGTCGATGAAACACAAGCGGCATTCGGTTGAACGTCCATGGACTCCCATCAATAACGGTTTGAACATCAATTTCATGGTAGAATTGAAAGAGATATCTATTAGTGTCTAACTCTTTAATATAAACTCCCTTACCAGGCTGCCAAAGAGAGGCCAACGTATGGCGCATAGCATCGAAATCGAAGGTTCTGTTCGTAAGGAATTTATATTTATTTATTTAATTTGGGTTTATCCAATATTTTAAACCTAGTATTTTTTGGATCGGATTGGATCCATCCAGTATTTTAGATCCAGTATGTATTGGATCAGACTGGATCCATCCAATCCAAGAAGAAAAGAGTAAAACTTTAATGCTAATTTTCATATATACATATAAATTTGACGTATAACAATATAAAATCTAATTACTCATCCAAACTAAATGAAAATACTAATTAGTTCGATTGGATGTTGGATGTATTGGATTTTTAGACACCTCATCCACCATCCGATCCGATCCAATTGGATATTTAAAAATAACATCCAATCCGATCCGATCACAATTGGATATCCAATGTTTGGCGGTCGGTTGTAATTGGATCGGTCGGTTCTCATTGGATTGGATCAATTTATGCACACCCCTACATCAAAGTCATAAAATTCTTTAAATAAAAAAAATCACCATAATATTTAGAATTTTTTTAAAAAAAATTAGTATAACAAAATAAATAAAGAATAATTGCAATTAATATTTATAATATGTTGTTTACTAAAATTGTTTGGAAATAGAATGATAGAGATTTATCTTGTAGAAACGTAATTAAAATGTTTAAATTAACTAAATTACTTTTTTGAGTTAAACTAGAATATATGACATATTTTAAATGATAAAACTGTCATTTTAATTTAATATTAAAAAATAAAATAAAAATAAATAAAATTCATTCCCTTAATAGCATTTCTTAAAAAATTGGTAGGATAAGTTCTCTTTTTTTTTCTTCCTTATTTAATTAAGTTCTTTATTTTTAAAATTTAATAAATTAAATAAACTAAAGAATAATTCCCTTACTATTAGAGACTGTTTGGTATAATAATTCTAGTAGCATAATAGTAATAGTTTTTATGTCACGAATAGTAATTTTTTATGGAACCAACAGTTAATATTTGATGGCATGAATATTATTATTTTTTTTTGGCTAATTAGTAATTTTTCTTTCTGAACTTTGACATGTACTAAATCGTGCCCCCTGAACTTTTTTAACCGTTAAAAATTCTTTCCGAACTATTGAGATTGTTAAATTTAAGTACTTTTGTCTAATTTTAGTAAAAAAATTCTAACATGGATGAAAGTTCAATGGGCATGATTTAGTATATATCAAAGTTTGAGGGACATGATTTGGTAGATATCAAAGTCTGAGAAACATGATTTAGTACATAAACAATCCCTGAAATTGTAAAATTGAATGAAATTAGACAAAACTCCTTAAATTTAACAATCTCAATAGCTCGGGAGAATTTTTAACGGCTAAAAAAGTTTAAGGGACATAATTTACTACATGTTAAAGTTCAGGAGAAAAATTACTAATTAACTTATTTTTTATGTGTTTTTAATTTATCTATTCAATAGATTAGCTATGCATGTACATTTAATGTGGATGGTGAACTTGTTTGAATAGAAGATATTTTTTTTTAAGCCACTAAGATTAGCTTAGTGGTGAAGGAAGGATGGGGAAAATGGAAAGGTCATGGGTTCGAACCTAAGACCTTGAAGCTATTAAACTATTAAATGATTGTGAAATACCATTAAGCTACACTCAAAAAAAAAAAAAATAGAAGATTTTTTGTTTTGTGTAGTCTCTTATTTATTTTTTTTTTTATTAGGTGAAGTTATTACAAATTAGGCAAAAAGTAAAATTGAATTAAAATGAAAAGAAAAAGTTACGTGTTGTATAAAGTCGCACCACACAACAACACATACATCTTTCTCTTCTTTTCTTCCAATCCGTAAAAGGCCAATAACCTTTTTCTCTTCTCTTCTTCTCTTTCCCCAAAGCCCAAAGCTCAATCTAATATGAAATGAAACCTTTCAACAACTCTTTCTTCTTCTCACTCTCTTACAACTTTTGTCCAACACTTTGAGACCAGCGGCATTCCCAGGCGCTTCAATGGCCGCTGCCGCCGTCTCTTTCTCACTCCTTCCTTCTTCTTCACTCACCTTTGTCTCCGACCGTCCCCACCTTGTTATTTCATCAACAACTTCTCTCTCTTCTTCTTCTTCTTCTTCCTCATCTTCGTTCTTGTCCCACAAAAGCTTAATTTCCCTTCATTCGAAGCTTTATACGAGAAGGGTCTGTGGTAAACGCGGATTTGGGTCCGTGATTACTGCTTCTGGGGACTATTATGCCACTCTCGGTGTTCCCAAATCTGCCTCCGGTAAGGAAATTAAGGCTGCTTATCGAAAGTTAGCTCGACAGGTACTGATGTTCATTTGGGTGTTTTTTACATTTTAGAAATTAATAAATTATCAACAACATTTATCCAATATCTTTTTTGTTTTTTTTGCCATGGGTTCTTTTAATTTAGTGTCGTTTTCTTTCTTTATAACCAAGTAAATCAGTGGATAACAATCAAATTTTATTGTTGAATTTGATTGTTGCAGTAAAAAAGAACATAACTTTTATGATCTGTAATAGATTGCATACAACTTTATTATATGAATTTTGGCTCGCTTTTTACATGTTGAATGGCGCATTTCGTAGGGTGTGTTTGATTGGGATTTCATTTTTTTGTCATACCTTTTTTATATCTTAAAGTGTTTTCCTCCTTATTGAAGTTAGTAATCTTTAAGATCAGTAATCTATTTATTTGTCTAGTAATGAAATGTAACTTAGGTAATTGCCATTTAAGTTTCATTAACCTTTCAAAAGTTTATATATTGACCCCCTAATCAATTCATATAGGTGAAGTTCATTCAACACCTTGTGTATCTTTTATGATTTCATTTTAGATAATACACAATACACTTAAGGTCCCTTTGGTAGTATTATATTGAATTGTCTTATATATCATAGTAATATGTTTGGTATATAAACTATAATGATTTTGATATAAATCAAAATTTAACATAATATTATACAAAAATGTGATGTACAACGCAATTTAATACTTTACAATCTAATACTGTACCAAATGGAACCTTACATTAGGAATTCCAGTTCACTTCTATTATGTGCTTTAATAACTAATAGTATATGAAGAATACATAATGTCAATCTGATCTTCCACTCGTTCTCTTTATTTTTTAAGTACCATCCTGATGTCAACAAGCAACCTGGAGCAACTGAGAAGTTTAAAGAAATCAGTACTGCATATGAGGTGTGCAATCTCACTTTTTGGTTTGTTTTGTTTTTTCTATAAAAGGAATATCTTTGTATCAAAGAGATTAATGGCATTGGTATCTACTCACTTCACCTCCTCCCACATTTTTCTTTTCTTTTCACATTTATGATATTGTCTTTTGAATTCTGAAGTACAACGCTATCAGGTGCTATCAGATGATAAAAAGCGAGCTTTGTATGATCAATATGGAGAAGCTGGGGTTAAGAGCACAGTAGGAGGAGGATCAAGTGCTTATACGGTATTTCATGTTCTTGTTGGATGGACATATGGGCATGTTATTTAGTAGCCTTGTATCAGACTAGTGACAGTTAGTAGACATATATCTTTGAGCAAATCTTACTCACTCTAATTGTGCACCTAATGGGAAGAATTGAAACTTTCTTCTTAGTTTTGGTGGTTCAATTACATATTTCTTTCATTGAAAGCTCTTTCTTACTTAAGTGAGTATAACTTTTTTTAATTTCTTTTATGTTAAAGACTGAAACAATAGGTGTACCAGCAACTATTGAACTGTGTAGTCACCCTCATGATTAGCTTGAGTATAGAATCCTACAACTAAGCTTATTCTGTTTTCTTTTTCTCACATGTTGGTCAGACTAATCCATTTGATTTATTCGAGACATTTTTTGGACCGAGTATGGGTGGATTCTCTGGTATGGACCAAGGTGGATTTGGAACACGCCGTCGTAGTACTGTTACTAAGGGTCAAGATATACGGTGAGTACTCTTTAAAATACAAATTGGTTCTTCTTACTACTACTTGTGTAATGAAGGGAATAATAACATTTATTTTGTATGAATAGTCATGAGAAATTAATTTTAAGTTTCATCTGTTAGTATCTTCTACTATTGTGAGAATGTTGGTTTGGATTGTTATACTAATAGCAACTCGTACGTGTGAAAGAATAGGTCATGATTAATACAATTGAAAAAGATTAGTGTCGTCAATTGTCTCTCTCATTCTTACATGAATTTAATCACCCTTGTGTATCAAACTATATTCACTTTATTCAAATATATGTGCAGATATGATATCACTTTAGAATTTTCGGAGGCTATATTTGGAGCAGAGAAAGAATTTGAACTTTCTCATCTGGAAACATGTGCAGCTTGCACTGGAACTGGAGCAAAATTAGGCTCCAAAAATAGGATATGTTCGACTTGTGGTGGGAGGGGTCAAGTTATGAGAACTGAGCAAACACCTTTTGGAATGTTTTCCCAGGTAATGCGTCACTATGTTTTTCCATATATCTGGACATGTTTCTGCACGATATCGAGTTTAGTTGACCTGTGCTGAATAATTTTGTAGTGTAGTGTAATTTTGGAGCCCACCTGGTTGGATGGATTGCTATTTTATTTGTTGATACTTGCTCAGTCACATCCAATTTTACCATTAATTTAACAATCTTAGCTTTTTTCCCCTCCTGCAAACTATATAGGTTTCTGTATGTCCAACTTGTAGTGGAGATGGTGAAGTCATTTCGGAATACTGTCGAAAATGTTCAGGCGAAGGACGCATTCGAGAGAAGAAAAACATTAAAGTTAAAATTCCACCTGGTGTTAGTACGGGCAGTATTCTGAGAGTTGCTGGAGAGGGTGATGTTGGACCAAAAGGGTATGAAGTTAACTTTTCTAATAATAAATGTTATGTGGAAGATCAAAGAAGAAATGTCCACTTTTCCTTGTGTTGAGTGTCCACTGGTTTAATAATCAATATAGATGACAATTTCTTACTCATGATATTGATTCTAAATTTGGCCTCTGAAGTATCATCTCTCCTCTTATCTCTCTAAGATCCTATTATCCAGAAGAAAACATAAATTTTCTCCTCTTATAGGATTTCTGAACTACTTAACATCAATAGGTTGTGCACTTTATGATACAAATGATGTCACTTTGTTACATGGTTCAGAAGCTAAAATTTTAACTTTGTTGTTACATCAGGGGCCCTCCTGGAGATCTTTTTGTATATCTTGATGTGGCAGAGATTGCAGGAATTCAAAGAGATGGGATAAACCTCAATTCGACAATATCCATCAGTTATCTTGATGCCATCTTGGGGACTGTTGTTAAGGTATGGTATTGTATTTTTATTCTAGGCCATTTTATACAAGTAGAAGAAACAGGTAGCAATGCTAAGTGTTATGTGTCATTGGTTCTTTGTGTGCAACCTGTTGACGGTTTTATGGCGTTTTATCAGGTAAAGACGGTTGAAGGAATGACTGAACTTCAAATTCCACCAGGTACCCAACCCGGGGATACTCTCGTTTTGTCAAAGAAAGGTGCACCAAAATTAAACAGACCATCAATACGTGGTGATCATCTGTTTACAATTAAGGTCTCCATTCCAAATCGTATTAGGTATATCATAAGCTTTCCTTTTCTCTCTTGTTATGGATTCTCTTTTAATTCTTCTGCTCAAGGTTTAGAGTGAATGTGATGAAGTTGAAAGGGTGTATATTTTAACCTTGCAATACTTGAACTGGGTTATTGTCTTGAAGACAACTACCAGAGGTTATAGCTAGAAATTCACTCAAAAGAGAAATAAATTTTGGAAAATGATATCACACAAGTGAAGATGGAAGAGTTGATTTACAGTTCCAAGGATATTTCTCTTTAATATTTGCTTTCCTGTATTTACAGTTCCAAGGAGCGTGAATTGCTTGAAGAACTAGCTTTACTGAAAAATACCAACACCAGCCGACCAAGAACTCGCCCTCAACCTCGGCCAGCTAGTAGTAAGTAACATGATTGTGGTAATTCTGTACTTGGGGTTTTTGTGGATTTTATATTATGTCTTGTTTCTGTAGCTAAGAGTACAGAAAGTCAAGCCGAGAGCAGCGAAGAGAAAAAAGAAGAATCAGGAGATCAGGATGACATTTTGCAGAAACTAAAGGATTTTGCCGGGTAATAAGTTCTCTCCTTTCACAATTACCTTCATATTTGTACCCCCATAAAAAAAAAATCTATACATAGTCTCATATCCCTTGGATTTCTTATTTGGCAGCTCTGTTGCAAATGGAGCTCTAAAATGGCTGAAAGACAACCTCTAGAGTGGGGTCTTAATTCAGTGAATTCAAACAGACAACGGCTCTCCCAACCTTAAAGGATGCTGATCTTTTTCTGGTCTCAATTAAGGGGACTCTGAGGACTGCAGTGGCAGATATTTTTTTTTATATTTATATTTGTCTTTGTAACTTGTAAATCTTAGAAACCCAACAAGCGAACTATACTAAATAGCCATCATTTGATAATTTGATATATATGCATTCAAATTTTGAATAGAAACATAGTGTTTTCTTACTCCAATACACATTACAGAATGAGCTCATTAAAGAGAAAAAGTTTCTAGCTTGGTTTGTCTTTGCGACTTTGATTGATTAGAAGCAAAACAGCTATAATAACAGGAGAAAGTATGATGAAAAGAGCTTGGGTGAGATTGGGTTTGGTTATTTCTGGGAAAACTATGCTTCCATACTTGATTACACCAGCACCTACGATAGACCCAGTTGCCAATTTCCCCAAATAAGCCAAATCCTGCACCTGTAAAACAAACCATTATCATTATCTCATCTTATCTCATCTGGGTTTTCTTAAAAAAGCTTGTTACAGAAGAGAGAGAGAGACAGAGAGACAGAGAGAGAGAGAGAGAGAGAGAGAGAGAGAGAGAGAGACCTTCGAGGTAAAAGCTCTGTCATTGGTATCTTTGTCTTGTTTTAGAGCTGTGACGAAGAAAGAGGCTTTGGTTATGGTGGTGGTGGAAGCCATGGCTTTGTTTGGTGGGCTTAGCCGCCGAGAGTAGTGGGAGGTGGAGCCATAGAGTTTGGAGGCCGTGACTGAAGCGGTGGCTGATGCTGCTACTGACAATGCCATTCTTTCTCTTTTATTATCTCTTTGTTGTTGTTGGCTTGGCTTGGCTTGTCCAAAGTTGACTTCTTTCTCTTCTCTGCCTTTAAAACTTTGGAATTCGAAACCATCTTTTTTTTTCATCTAGAAAAAACTAATATATATTTTAATTTATTATTACAAATTTTTTTGGCTAAAATTTTAACACAAAATTGGTCTATAAAGTTTAATTAAAAATAATGTACTAGTATTTACCTACAAAGTTTCAATTTTTTTATATTAAATTTTTAATATCATAATTTTCTATGATTTTAAATTAAAGAAGAAGAGATTAAATTTTTTTACGTGGTTCGAGTGTTAATAAATTCTAATCTACGAATCAATGTTATTGAGCTACAAATATTTTTTACCCTAATTGAAGAACTTTAATTCTCAGTTCTTTTCTCAAGAGTCAAGAATTTAATTTTCAACATTTTGCATAAAAGGGTAATGTTCTATTTATAGGACAGAATCGAGTATGAGCATACCCCGACCCAGTAGGATTTTTTGGTATCAACTAGGCCATTTGACAGGGTAAGATACAACAGTTAATGACTTTGGGCCAATTGAGTGAGGCCCAATTCACCAAGTGAGTACAAGCATAGACCGTTTGAGAATGCTAGGTGTCGTGTGCAGCCACGTCCATACTGAGAATGTCAAAGAATATGACGTTGGAAAAAATTGTGATCTTTTGGTAGTGCATGCTAGGGGTGTACGTCGGTCTATTTGGTCGGTTTACATTTTATTCAACTTAATGTAAAGATCGGGTTACAAAAATTTAAGTGCAACCCGTCCAATTAAGAAAAAAGAAATAATAATCCGCCCAATGAAATTAGTCAGTTTGATCGGGTTAACCTGTCCAAACCGACCGTTAATATTTTTTTTTTAATTTTTTTTATTTTTACATTCAATTGTTATATTTTAATTAATTGTAATAATGAAAATATATATATAGATTGAATTCAAAGTTTAAATCAACTATCATAAAAAACATATTAGTTTGAACTTATATTTTTTTAAATAGTCATATAAATTATATGATATATTGTAACGTCTACACTTCAAGCTTCCATTGGGCTCTTACACCCACAGAATGATGGCATACACGAGTACGTCACTCTGGCTGCTTCATGGAATGACGACTGACCCTACAGACCAATACGAGTGCTTCCAATGTGCTTTGTCCTCACTCGCACACTTCTTGGGAAAACTTCCGAGGAGGTCACCCATCCTAAAATTACCCCAAGTCAAACACATTGTAGAGTTCTTTCATGATGGTTGGTTTAGAATGGGTTGCTTAGCATGTGATAATGGTGGCCAAGTCCTGAAAGCTTTCACCATAGGAAAGATGCAAAAATAGCTAATATCATTAGTATTAAAGAGACATTAAGTTAAATAAATAGACATCAATGGGATCGGGTTATGCTGAAAATTGATAGTTTAGTTTATGTTTAAGCTATTGAGAATAATTTGCATATGCCTTCAGAATTTGATTTATTTGTTCATGACTATGGAAGTCTTTTCAATAATTTTTGTAATGTTTCTTTACATTTTGTTAGAACAATTTACAAATAAAATTACTCATTAATTGAATTTCTCTAATTATCTTTAATTCTATATAAAAAAAAAATATTAAAACGTTTTAAACTTATAAATCGAAGTTATAACTGAAATGTTACATAATTTGCATTAAAAAAAATATACAATTTACTTATTCAAAAATAATCTTTTTGTGGTTAAACTCTCTAAATTATAGTTTTATTTGTACTTTAGACTACCATAATACATAAGCAGTACGTATTATGAGTTAATTATAAAAAATAAAGGCTAATTAGCAATTTTTTCCCTCGAATTTTGACATATACCAAATCATGCCCCTAAACTTTTTTGGCTGTTAAAAATTCCCCCTGAACTATTGAGATTGTTAAATTTAAGGACTTTTGTCTAATTTCATTCAATTTTATTGTATCAGGTACTAAATCATGCTCCTCAGACTTTGATATCTACCAAATCATGCCCCTCAAACTTTTATATGTGTTAAATCATGACCCCTGAACTTTCATCCATTAGAATTTTTTTTACTAAAATTAGATAAAAGTCCTTAAATTTAACAATCTTGATAGTTCAGGGAGAATTTTTAACGGCTAAAAAAGTTCAAGGGACATGATTTAGTACATGTTAAAGTTCGGGAAGGAAAAATTACTAATTAGCCAAAAATAAATAACACCTTAATTTATTAAGAGTTTAATAATTTAGAAGATTTTAGTTTTATAAATTATGAAAGTGTAATAATCGTTAAGATGGTTTAATAAAAAAATATATATTTTTCTCAAAATATATATACATATATAAATAAATAAATAATAGATAGCATCATATTCATAGGAAGACCTGAAAGGACTTGAATTCATTCATGAGCATAACGATGATGATGATGATTTGATGAGTAAATAAAGAAAGACGATTTCTTCATCTCCAATCTCAGATTCTCTCAATTTCCCCCCTTTTCCCAAACCCTATCCCGAACCCTAATTTCTAAATCGAAGAAAGATTTGTAATTCAATCTCCAGGAAAACCTCTACCCATATTTTCTTCGTCTTCTCCGAATCCGATTACCCAAGATGGTTTTAGCACAGTTAGGCGGGAGCATATCCCGCGCTCTTCAGCAGATGAGCAATGCCACTGTGATCGATGAGAAGGTCCTCAATGAATGTCTCAATGAGATCAGTCGCGCTCTGCTACAGTCCGATGTTCAATTCAAGCTCGTCCGTGATATGCAAAGCAATATCAAGAAGATTGTCAATTTGGATGACCTCGCTGCTGGTCACAACAAGCGCAAAATTATCCAGCAAGTATGTTTTTATTTTACTATTTCTGATTATATAATCTCAATTTCGGTTTGCTTGAACTTTTATTGGAAATGAAAACAAGTAATCTTTCAATGGTTTTTTTTCTTTTTTGAACTTTTGATTTTTAATTATAATTCTTCAGGGTCTCTTTACATCTAGTATGAAATCCCATTGTGATTTTTGTGCATTAATGAAAGTTTTGTTGTAGGCTATATTTAATGAATTGTGCAAAATGTTGGATCCTGGAAAACCTTCTTTCACTCTTAAAAAAGGAAAACCGAGCATTGTAATGTTCGTTGGTTTGCAAGGTATGTTTCATAATCCATTACTTTTTTTATGCTGACTGATTGTATGATGAACAATTTCAGCAATATGAGTGTTTTGTAAATGAAATTTTTTTATTAGCAAATTAACTTCACAAAAAAAATTATTAGCATGGTCATAGAACGAAGATGAATTACACTTTGCGACCATAAAAGATCATAGATTTACACTATGCAACCATTGGTCACGTAGAATAAGTTAAGTGAGGTTATTTTACATTGTTAGTTTGACAAATTTCACAATCTTGCAATTGAAGTTATATATTAATCTTACCCCGCAAAAAAGACAGTCTAACAAATAGTATTATGCTTTGTTACATTGCTCGTTATTTAAATTTCTTTTATCAAAAAATAAAATCAGGGTCTGGAAAAACTACCACATGTACAAAGTATGCATACTACCACCAGAAAAAAGGTTGGAAGCCTGCTCTGGTGTGTGCTGATACTTTCCGAGCTGGTGCTTTTGATCAGCTGAAGCAGAATGCTACTAAAGCTAAGATTCCATTTTATGGAAGGTAATTTTCGTTTATTGTGACTTGTGAGTATATACATTTTATACTGACTTTATTATTATTATTATTATTTTGGCTTGAGCCTTAATATTAAAAAATGTACACTTTTTCTTCTAATTTTTGTTCCCTTTCAAATTTGATACTGCTGTAAATAAATCATGTCTTAGCTTGAGCCCTTAAATTGACAAAAAACACTTCCTCCTCCTCCTTGGTTGTTTTCCTTTGCTTTTCTATTTAGCACTTCAGACAAAGGGCTTACTTCTGTAGTGAGGTCTTCAGCATTATAAGTAATTATGGTTTTTTCTTTCTTTCTTTTGATACAGCTATATGGAGTCAGACCCTGTAAAAATTGCAGTTGAAGGTGTGGAAAGATTTAAGAAAGAAAACTGTGATCTTATAATTGTTGATACTAGTGGACGTCACAAGCAAGAAGCTGCTCTTTTTGAAGAAATGCGCCAAGTTTCTGAAGCTACAGTAAGTTTTTTTTTTTGGAAATTCATTCCTCTTTTTTTCAGATTTCAATAACTGGGAAAAAAAAAAGTTCTAATAAATATATTTATTTTTATTATGTTTCCTTTAATGCTACAGAACCCAGACCTTGTTGTATTTGTTATGGACAGCAGTATTGGTCAGGCAGCTTTTGATCAAGCTCAAGCGTTTAGACAAAGTGTTTCAGTTGGAGCTGTAATTGTCACCAAAATGGATGGCCATGCAAAGGGAGGTGGTGCTCTTAGTGCGTAAGTTCCATTGCAATGTCTCATTCTTTTCATTCAATTTTTGTTTACAGCCCGGCTCTTTGTTAACTTCGACAATTTACTTTGGTTTTGCATATTTGCAGTGTTGCTGCAACAAAGAGTCCTGTTATATTTATTGGAACCGGAGAACATATGGATGAGTTTGAAGTTTTTGATGTCAAACCATTTGTCAGCCGACTCTTAGGTGTGCTCCTCATTCCCCCCTTTTCTTTCTTTTTTGAACTGAACTTATATTTTAAATAAGATAACTTATAGATATTAAAATAACTTCTATGGCCAGGAATGGGAGACTGGTCTGGATTTATGGACAAGATTCATGAAGTAGTACCAATGGATCAGCAGCCCGAGCTCCTACAAAAACTTTCAGAAGGAAATTTCACATTGAGGATTATGTATGAGCAGTTCCAGAACTTAATGAAAATGGGTCCAATTGGCCAGGTCACAACATGACTTTATCTGCCTGAAATCCTTCACATGATATTTAGATTTGATTTTAATCTGGAGAGGCTGGTTCATGCAGGTCTTCTCAATGCTTCCAGGGTTTAGTTCCGAATTAATGCCAAAAGGACGGGAAAAGGAGAGCCAGGCAAAAATTAAGCGGTACATGACAATGATGGATTCAATGACCAACGAAGGCAAGTTAACAGTAATTGGAAAATAATTCTTCAATCTATATATTATCAAATTCATTGTTCTGAGTCTGATACCTTACTGGTAATATTATGTTGCAGAGTTGGATAGTACAAACCCTAAGCTTATGAATGAGTCCCGAATGATGCGGATAGCTAGAGGCTCTGGTCGCCCCGTTAGAGAAGTAATGGAGATGATGGAAGAGTACAAACGCCTTGCAAAGGTATGGAGCAAAATGAAGGGGCTTAAGATTCCTAAGAAGGGTGAAATGAGTGCTCTATCCAGGAATATGAATGCACAGCACATGAGCAAGGTACTCCCACCTCAGATGCTGAAGCAGATCGGCGGCATGGGTGGGTTGCAGAGCTTAATGAAGCAAATGGGCGGTAACAAAGACATGATGGGGATGTTCGGAGGAGGAGGAGGGGAGTAGTAAAAGATGTAAAGCTCTATTTACTAAACTCATACTACCAACTACACGGCTGCATGCTTACATTCTTTTCATTACTCAGCCATTTTGTGGTGATGTGAAAGACAAGCATCAAACCCTTTAAAGTTTTCTTTTTTGTACGTAATTAGCCTAAAAATTTACAAGGGTATTAATTTTTTCTTCTTTTTTGGAGCAAATAATTAGAGAATTTGCATTTAACCCTTTCAATTTTATACTTCTGTTGTGTTTTATTTGTTTGTTGAGAGTGTTTTATTACACAGTTTAGGCTTTAGACCAGGCAATACTTAAAATAAGATAATATATTTGTTTTTTTTTTTTTGAAAAAAAATGAATATGAAGAAAAAAATTATATTGTACAGTGCACATTCCGAGCATCTAATATGGCCTTAGTTACTATGTTCTTGCAAATCTCAAATTCGAATTACTTTTCACTAATATCAAAAAAAAAAAAAAAAAAAGATATTCATTACTATTTTAAGTACTAAAATTATGTGGGAATATATTGATTTAAATGTACATGTCCACTGAATTTACATTTGCAGTCTTTAATACTTTCACAAAGTTGAGGCATTTTAGTTTTAACCTTGTAAAACTTATCTACAAAAATTAACGTTTGAATACTTTTTAGCCATAATTCTTTTTTTAAATACATGTTTATATCCTCTTCTGCTTGGGTCAAAGATTCTAAACCCAGCCAAGCCCCTCTAAAAAGGGATTCAAGAAAAACTTGATCGGTGGTGCCATCTATGTGATGAGAACTTAAGTGACTACCGATGACCCAATTAAAGTAATTGAGGTATAAGACTTCTATAACTGACACGTGATCCCTAAAATTGTCAAAATGACCGAAAGAGTGAGGAAGGAATCTACCACATGATACCCTTTTTATTTATAAAATATATATATGTTTACATGTGTAGTTTATTAAGAAAAAAATAATAATTATATTATACAATGCACATTCCGAGCATCCAATATTCATAATACTAAGACAACCACCAAAATTATGTGGGAAATTATTTGTTTATTTATTTATATGAACATACGACTGAATTTACATATTGATATTTGCAATAGTTAGTTTTCTAAAAATTTGCTAAGAACGGATCTCCTCGAAGTGGTATCCTCTTCATTGTCATTATCTTTGGAACTTGTTCTCAGGGCACATCGTATAACTGAGTTGACTTGCTTCCTTAATATGGCATTGTCAACTAGTGTATCTGTTAGAATCTGCCTCAACTTATCTTCACTTTTCCTCAAAGTGTTGACATTGTCGTTGACTTTATCGGTATGCGACTCATCGAGATTTTCCATGTCCTGGGCCAGAAGCTGTGCCTGCAGTTAATGGAATGTTAATAATGGTTGGGATTAAAAAGTTAATCACTAGTTTTTCAAAGTGAAAGCAAAGCACATTATTTAGATCAGTACCTCAGCAAGAAGAAGACCGATTCGATTGTCGGATGTTGTTAGTAAATCCATAGTGTCAGAAGGTAATGAAGTGTCCAAAACTAACTTATCTTCCTCTTCAACAAGGAAACTAACACTACATTCATCAAGCCTACTACGAAGAATTTCGCATTCGTGAAGCAGTTTCTCATTAGCTGCATCTGCAAGTTCTGCCTTTTTCTTTTCCTTTTCAACAACCCTCTGAAACATAAAAGCATCAGTTTCACATTGCAGAAACAGACAAATTTGAGTTTGATTTTAATTCTAATATGCTTTCAGGATCCCCCGACATCAGATATATTAACTATTGAAATTATCAAAACGGAATTTACTACACCTTACCTCTAATTTCAATTTTTCTTTCATTTGTTTACTAAGTTCTTCCTTCAGTTCTGACTGAGACTTTCTAAGAGATTTCACCTCTTTCACAAGCAGCTTTAATTCTGCCTTTGATTTCGACTCAAGGCCTTCATGATGTTTCCGAAAATTATGAAGCTGCTCTTTAACAGCATCCAACTCCTGTGATAACATCTTATTCTCATCCATGATTAACTCCTTTGTTGACTCTGCACGTGTTTTCCCTTCCTGCAATTTTATTTGTTATTTGTTTGAAGAACTCAATAATGGATAAGGAAACTCGATAAAAGGTAATAGTGGGAACAAACCTCTTCTGACTTGAGTTGTAACTCCAACTTCATGCACTTACTCTGAAGTTCTTCCACATCCCACTGCATCTGAGTAAACTTTTCCTTTTCAGAGAAAACAGTATGTTGTATATTTTCAATACAAGTCTGCTTTGTAGTCTCGAGTTCCACTTCCAAATCCTTGACCTTCGAATTAATATTTCAATGCTATCAGTATCGTAAAGACTAACTCGGATTGATAAGGTATTCTAACAAAAACATACCTTTGTTGTAAGATACTGTCTTACGGCAGATTCTTGATTCAATCTCGCTATAAGATCTTCCATGTCTGCTTTTGCTGTGGCTAGTCTCTGCTGTAATGTTATTAGGACCCTGTTCAATTTATTTCTCTCATTTACTGGAAAGGTAGCAACTACATCTCTAGGAATTCGTAAATCTGCATCTATTGAAGTATATGCATTTCTTGGATCTCCAGGAAGGTCAGCATCACTAATTGAATCACTTCCTATACTCTCTGTTGACAGTCTCTGAGAATGGCCACTAGCTCTGGAATCCACTGGCTCTGGAATAAACTCAGTTCCATTGAGGCGAAGAAGTTTAACATTAGTAATACTCTCGCTTATTTGATCTGTGGCTACAACTCTTCCTTCCCCTTCAGGCGTCATTCTAAGTTCAGATTTCTCAGAAGACATCTCATCACCATAATTTGATGCCATATCTGAGTTCTCTTGTGACAAGAATGGTGGAACCGCACCACTAGTAGAAGAATCTCCGTCTGAACTTTGCTTATCAATATCATTAAATGCTGAAGCATTGAAAAAAAGAAAAAACATATAAGAACCATGAAAAATAATCTATACATAAAAATCCTTCTATTGGTAATAATATTACAGCATATAGTTGCTCAAGATTGAAAGGAAGAAAGATAATGTCAAGACGTATCAAAGAAACACCTACAAGACCTCACAGCAGCTTCAAGCTCAAGAAAGGTTGCTATTTGGAAACTTCTTGATAAATCAATGTCTGATAACAACTTTTCCATCCAATCCTCCAAAGAACACCTTCGCTGTAAGAAATGAATTCATTTTGAGAATAAGAAGACGTATATATTTGTCTGATAATACTTTTGTCTGTTGAAGGTTGCATTAAAGTTTATAGTTGAATTACATAGTATCATTTAGCACCAAAATACCAATACACTAATGAGAGAAATATCTAAAGTACCTGTTCCAAATGTTCCTGGCTTTTTATCGGTAGAAGCTTCTTTGGAGGAGCCAGAGGTATCTTCTTTGAGGGAAATGCCTTTTTAAGCTACACAAGACGGTAAAATGTCAGATTGATAGCTAAAGCATACAGATTTAGTAAAAACAAATCATCTGGGGCATCCTAAGTTCATCAATTTTGCATATGACTAAGGGAAGCAGTAACTTAGGAAATGCCAATTTCAGTGGCACAAGAAAGTCCATCTACTTACTTCAGTAAAAAGCTTTAAGAAATCATTATATCTTCGTAATATCCCTCTTACTGTGGTGACACCTTCTGGTGATTGTATACCAACTTGAACCCTATAAAACTGTTGCCAATGAATGTTAATATAAAAATAATAATACTGCCAATTCACTTTCATCATATATATTTACTCAGCAAACATTGAAAGTTCATGTTCAATGAAGCTTAACACTTCAAATCCAATCAGAAAAGAGCTTAATTTGGAAAGAAGAAAAGTAAGACAGTTCAAAAAATTTAAGCTGAAAGAAAAATATACCACTACAGGGTCTGAACCTCTTGATTTGGGCATAGAAGTCCAAGAAGGAATTACACAACAATAGCTCCATCCTGAATGAGGATCATGTGGCCAAACAGAGTCCCGTCCTTCCTACATTCAGAAGCTATGAATTTCAGCTTACATTCATCTATAAGCTCAAATTACCAAACAATAAAAAAAGAAACAAAAGGCATATGCAATGTCTAAGTTTTATCTTTTGCTAATAGTGTTAATAAATTAGTATGTAAATTATTCCAGTTTTAAGTAAGCTGTTGTTGTTTTCTCCTAATCAAAATGAGAACTTTTTTAATCATTCCAGTTTTAAATAAGCTGTAATTGTTTTTTTTTTTTCTAATCAAAGTGAGAACTTCTTTTAATCCTAAAATCTAAAAAGACCTTAGGCAAACTGAAACTGTGCTAATCAAATTAACATAAAAACACATAACAAAGCTCAAATTAAATACCAAATCATTATTCATCAATTTGAGGAAATTTGGAAGAGTACCCATTTACGAGGAGGAGGACTCCAATCCATACCCAAAGGAAGCGGCGAAGTGCCATCGTGGCGGTGGGTGGGAGGAGCAGTAGAATTGCGGGTGGCAGCATCATGCAATTTCATAGTGCGGCGGTGATCGTAGTAGAAATCTTCATCGCGATGAGCGAAGGATGAATTAAGCATAGTTCGACGAAGAGAGAAGGAATCGTCGATGGAATCGGAGAAGCCATAATTGAAATCGAGAAGAGAGAGGTCGTGGGCGTAGAGATTCATCTTCTTCTTCTTCGGAGTTGCTCAAACATTTCAGTTTTCAAAATTCAGTTTACGAAAATAATTGCTACTTTTTCAATTTATTAAGTAAGGGCTTTGCTTCTTAAATTCAATTAATTATTTTCAAGAAAAAAATCATTATTATGAATATGATTGTGAATAGGATTATGATTATTAATCAATAAATAAATATGGAAAATTTTATAGTGCATCCGCTAAAAAGTAGGCTCTTTTAGTATTCTAAATAATTTTTTATTAAATTTTTTTTATGGTCATTTAAATTATAATTATTTAATAGGGATATCTAGTTGCTTAATCTTAGTGGTTGGTTGATTCTCTTCAATTTGAATAGTTTTCTAAGTAAAGTTTTATGCTGTTTTTTGATATTTTTTTCAGGTGGAACTTCAGTATTTATTGAGTTAGGAGCGTTGTTTGAAGATGTTATAGTTTTATTGTCTAATTTTCCGGGGGCAGTTTTGTCCCATGGGGCTCGCTCTAAGATTTTAGCGGCCCATGGTTGGCAAAGCATGCTTTGCGGTTAGACGATGAGCTATCCTGGTTCGAGGAGATTCCAGCGCCGGTGGCGGACGTGGGCGTCGTAAATTCATGAGTGATTTAAATCACTTTGTCAAAAAAAAAATATAATTATTTAAGACATGCTCTAAAATTTTAAGAAATTCGAGAAAGTTTAACACGCCGAAAATTATGTTCAAACAGTGTATTGCACGCATGACTATTTTATTTTATACGCCAGTAAAATAAGGATGCACACGGAGTGGAGAATTGGCAGGGAGTACTTCCCGTCCCCATCCCCGTTAAGAATTTTAATCGTCATCCCCGTTTATTCCCTATCGAGCATGGGTGAAGAATCCCCTAATGGAGGAGAGGACGGGCGGAGAATCCCCTAATAGAAAAATAAAATTTACAATAAAAATTTTAATATACAAAATTATTACAACATAAAAATTAAAATATTACATATTAATTATTATTCAATAAATATAATTTTGATTTCTACAAGTATTTTTTTTTAACAATATTTTCAATTAGTTTAATAAATAATAATAAAATATTAATTCTAATTATTTTATATTTTAATAGGAGAGTTATATTTGTAACTCATAAAATTATAAATATACCTCATTATTAAAAAAAATATATATATAAACTTAAATAATTTTTAAAAATTACTCTTAATGTTTTTTTAAAATTTTTTTCACATTATTTTATATTAATTTCAATATTTATTTTAATTTTATTTTCATATATGTCTTTTTTAACTCATGTCTATATTTACTTTAAGAAAATTTCATATAATTTTTTATTTTAATTTTTTTGTCATAATATTTAAAATGTAATTTATTTATTTGATAGGTATATTTTTTTAAGAATATGAATTAGAAGAAAAAAATTAAAAAAAAAAAAAAAAAAAACTTAACAATTAAAGATATAAATTTTACATTTTCCTCAAAAAAAAAAAAAATTACATAAAATAAAAATTATTAAAATAAAGTGTTTTTAGAAATTTTTGGAGTGTAAATAAAATTTTTCTTTTAATAAATTCATTTATTTCTTTTATTTATTTTTATTCCAATTAGTAAATGTACCTAAAAATTTAATAATGAACTTTTTTTTTAAATAAAATCATAATAAACTTTTGAAAACCAAATCGACTATAAAATCTATACTTTTTAATTCACTCTTTATTTTGAAGAATTTTTGAAAGTTATACTTAAGGAAAGTATATATTTTTAATTATTTCCATTATTATAAATTTGTTTTGCGCGAAACAAAAGATGATCAACGGTGGAGAATGATTGAAGTAAGAGGTGATTACGTCTATACCCATGGATGTCGGTGTACTTGATTCTTGACCGTCAAGAAATTTCGTATATAAAAGTCAAAACGACTAATATATTACAATTCCATTTTTTTTTTATTTTTTATTATTGTTTTATTCTTATTCCCTCCAAAAAGGCCTAAAAATCTCAGAGCCCTAATTTTTGGTCCATTAGGGTTTTTGCCTCCAAAGCTCTAAACCTTGGGCGCTGAAGAAGCCCATCAACTTCGTCTTCAACCTCTCTCTCTGTACATTCAAATTTTTGAATAGCTTCAATATAAAATTAAAAGCCCTCCTTTTTTGCTTTTTGCGCGTTTCCTGATCTCCACCACTTCGATACAGGTGAAAGTTCTTTATTTTATTTTTCGATTTTATTTTTTATTATTTATTTTAGTTTTAGCCTTTCATATGTATGCTCGATTTGTTTTCTTCTCTGTCGTAGATTTTTTCCTGTAAATATATATGTGTATGTATGTATGATTGTATATATAAGCTGGGCGCACTCACTTTCCGTACACTGTTCTTATTGAAAAAGAAATTTAGGTTATAAACACATATTGGGATTAGGGGTCATATCTCGTGAAGACATGGATTAGAAGTTTAATTAATTTATTTTTAAGTTGGGGGTTTTAGTTTGTTTGTCTCAGAATTATATCAGGCATTATTTATACAGTATTCAAATGTAGCTTAAGGTGCAAGTAATGTTTAGTTGTTTGGGTTTCTTGGATAGAACAGTTTTGGGTCGAGACTTAATGTTTAAATCCTATCTAAAGGGCTCTGCTGAGATATAATTATGCGTACAAGTGGGGCCATCATGATATGCAAATTATACATTACATATGTTGCAAATTGTAGCTAAAGTTAACAGTGAAGCTAAATTTGAATGGAGTGTGTCTTTTTGCAAGCTTCTGTTTACTCCACATATCTTATTCCAGTTATGATTTTTGTCTAATCGAACTGCCACTTTGAAAGATTTTCTTTCGTGGTTGATAATTTTTTTGCTTTTGTTTCCTTTATTTTCTTTCGTATCTCAAGGTAGTTACTGTTGATTAGCATTTTGTTTAGTTATTTGTTAAACACGAAAGCTTCAATTGATTTGCTTTCCCTCTAGTTTATGTAATACATATTGAAGAACTCTAGAAGTTTGTCTTGCTTCTATTTTTATTTTAATGCCATCAGATAGTATTGGAATAAGAGAAGTGTTTCTCTACAAAGAGTTTTCTTGTTGTATGTGACATTTTGTGGACCTTCTGCTAGAGTCATAGATTGTGCTCTATCATATGATTGCTTTGCAATTAAGTTGGAGGCACTCATATTGAGCAACTTAACCATCTTAGCTACCTGATTGCTGTTTTTTAGCGGGGGTGTGAGGGGTGGTTTGCAGGTATAGATTTTAATGTCTACATTGTATTGAATATTCGGTGCTGCAACTGACCTGTGTTGTATTTCATCATTTGTCTAAGCATTTGCCATATTCTGTTTCATTTAGTGTATTATGTTCGTTCTGTTCTGTCACTAAATATAATATTTTTCTCAATGTAGATGGATGCCCTTTTAGTACCCACTGATAACAATGAGCTTCTAGGCTCTGATATATTGCCTAATAAGCGTAGAAGGAAGAAATCTATTGTTTGGGAGCACTTTGTGGTCAAAAAAGTTGATGCTGAACACATTAGGGCCTATTGTAAACAGTGCGAAAAGTCTTTTGCTTACATTACTGGCTCGAAGCTGGCAGGAACCAGCCATCTTAAACGTCATATTGCCTTGGGGATCTGTCCAGTAACTCGTCAGAAAAATCAACTAATGACTGGTACACCTGGCCCAAGATCTGTTGTTACTGAACCCCCAAAGAGACGTTATAGGACAAGCCCTGTTTTCCCAACCTTCATTTTTGACCAAGACCGCTGTTGTCATGAGATTGCCAAGATGATAGTTCTGCATGAATATCCACTCCATATGGTAGAACAACCTGCTTTTATTGAATTCATTCGGACTCTTCAACCCCAGTTCAAAATGCCAAGCTTCAATACTGTTCAAGGTGATTGTGTGGATATGTACCTGAAAGAGAAGCAAAGCCTTTTGAATCTTGTGAATAGAATCCCTGGAAGAGTCAGCCTTGCCTTGGATTTATGGGTTTCAAATCAAGACCTGGGGTATGTTTTCGTGACAGGCCACTTCATTGATGGTGACTGGAATTTACACCGCCGCATTCTAAATGTTATAATGGTACCATCTCCTGATTCTCCGGAGTCTTTTAGTCAAGCTGTCGTGTCTTGCCTGTCAGATTGGCATTTAGAAGGTCGGTTGTTTACCTTGACTCTTGACCAATCCTTTGTGAATGAAACTGCATTTGATAATCTAAGAGGCTTTCTTTCTGTCAAGAACCATATCCTGCTCAATGGTCAATTATTGGTTGGAAATTGCTTTGCTCGTGTTCTTAGTAACATCGCCCAAGATGCTTTGGGGATCATGAGAGAAGTTATTTGTAAAATACGTGAAAATGTAAAGTACGTCAAAACTTCGGAAACTCACGAAGACAAGTTTTTAGAGCTGAAGCAACAACTCCAAGTTCCTAGCATGAAGGACCTTGTAATCGATGACCAAACTAAATGGAACACTACATATCATATGCTGGTGGCAGCTTGTGAATTACAAGAAGTATTTGCTTGCTTAGATACCTCGGACCCTGACTACAAGATAACTCCTTCAATAGATGAATGGAGACAGGTAGAAATTCTCTGCATGTACCTGAAATATTTGTATGACGCGGCTAATATTTTAACTGCCCCAACATACCCTACTGCAAATGTCTTTTTTCCTGAAGCCTCAAAAATTCAGATGGATTTATTTCAAGCTTCCATGTGTGATGATCCTTTTATCAGCTACTTGACCAGACCTTTACATGAGAAGTTTGATAAATATTGGAGTAATTGTTGCCTGGTTTTAGCAGTTGCTGTGGTTATGGATCCAAGGTTCAAAATGAAACTTGTGGAGTTTACATTCTCCAAGATTTACGGTGAGAATGCTGAGACATGGATTAGAATTGTCGATGATGGCATCCATGAACTCTTTATCGAATATATGACACAAATGTTAGCTTTACCAGAAGTGATGATGGAAGAAGTAGATGATAGCATGATCAAATCAGAGCCACCTCATGATATTTGTCATGATCATGAAGGTCCTTATATTTCTACTGGGGATGGGCTTTCGGATTTTGAAATCTACATCTCTGAGATTACAAGTAGCCATCAAATGAAGTCAGAATTAGATCAGTATCTAGAAGAGTCTCTTCTACCTCGGGTACAAGAGTTCGATGTTCTGAGTTGGTGGAATCAGAACAGATTAAAATACCCTACTCTATCTAGGATGGCTTCTGATATTTTGTCAATACCAGTATCTAGTGTTGCTCCTGAATGTGTTTTTGACACCCAAATAAAGAGAATGGACAAGTACCGGAGTACGTTGCATCCAGTGACAGTTGAGGCCCTTATTTGTGCCAAGGATTGGCTCCAATTCGGGTCATCAACACAAACACCCTCACCAACTTTTGAGGTTACTAATGCAATTGTGAAAATGGAATTTTAGGTTTAGATTTAGGTTTCATTTTCTCCCTGTAGGTATGGTAGATAATGATACCCTCATTGGATTTTTTTTTTCTTTCTTAAATGGACCAATAAGTGGTTCAAGTCATTGCTTTTTATGCTGTCTTAATTTTCATCTATTATAGAATGTTCATAGTTTTTTGATGCTTGCAATAGGGAAATTGTCCTATTCTTGGATTCTTTGAACTTTGGGACTTCTTGCCCTGGCTAATTTTTCCATATTCTGGCTTGGTTGGCTTATACAAATTATTTACTTCATAAAGTGTCTCCTTACTCTTTACTGTTAAAAATTTGGATTTTGTGGACACTAATAATAAAACATTGTGTTAGAGGAAAAAAAAATAGAAATAGAAGGAAAATAGTTAACCATTGTTTTTATTTGTTCGAGATGAATAACAAGTGCATCTTATTTTTATCTGTAATGATTATACATAAATCTGACAAATAATTTAATGGTAAATGACTTTTGACAAGTTAGGCCTAAATTTATATAAATGGTTGAATTTTTTCTGTGTTTTGTGGGTAATTTGTGATTCACATATAAAGAAGTATTTTAGGATTAACCTCAATTATTAGAGTATAATGAATTTATTTTGTAAATGACATTTTTAGCTTGTATTCTTACTTATTTCACTTAGTTTCAAATAATAATAAGAGTAATTTGTGATTATAATAATTAAATTTAATTTTTAATAATTAACATCTAAATTATATTTATTTACGTTTCATTTACTTATTCTCATATTTAAATGATTTTTTTAAAAAAATAATAATTTAATAATTTAAAGTGATTAGGAATTGTTATGTGGTTAACTTGACACATTAGTACTTATAGAAGTTTTTAAATTATAAGTATTATTACGGTTAAAAATTAAATATTTATAATTTAAAATTAAAAAGGAATTGAGATAATAAAAGTAAAGTTTCTACCTTGCAGTTTTAATGGCTTTATAGTATGTTACATAGAAACTAATTCATATTGAAAGGATTGCAGTTTTCACAAATTTGTTTCTGAGTTCTACTGTATGTTAATTGTAATTATTTGTCTGATGTCTAATAATTTCTCTCTCATACTTGATAAATTTGCAAATATATACTCATAAATTAGCAAAGTATATTTTTTCGGTGAATTTTCGAGACTATGGAGATAAAAAGCAAGTTAAAAAGATTTTTGGATTATTCGATTTCATTCAAATATTTGTTGCCGTTTGTTAACATAAACTACAAGTCGTTTAACCGAACAACATGTCGTTTTAATATATGTTGGGATAAATAAGTCGTTTAATGCTATTTGCATAACCTTATTCTCAACGTCTCATTCTGAAGAAAGTAAATAAGTAAAAAAAACACCACTCTTTTTGGGAATCAGTATAATGATTTCCATGGCATCCCAAGCTTTAACCCACTTACCTTCTTTAGAGAATCTACCAGTACCAGTTATAAACCTATTCGAGAATTGCAAATCCATTGAACAACTCAGACAAATCCACGCCCAAACAATCAAACTGGGCATTACATCACTTCCCTTTGTACAGAATAAAATCATTGCCACCTCTTGTGCTCAACAAAACGACAACATGGTATATGCACGTCAAGTGTTCGATGTAATTCCTGAACCAAGTGTCTTCTTTTGGAACACCATGATCAAAGGCTATTCCAATGCTAGGATGAGGATGCATTGTCCTAGAGATGGAGTGTACATGTATGTAGCTATGTTGGAAAGGAATTGCAAGCCTGACCATTATACTTTTCCCTTTTTGTTTAAGGGATTTACTCGTGATATTGCATTGGCTTGTGGGAAAGAGTTGCATGGTCATGTGCTTAAATTTGGGCTTGATTCGAATCTTTATGTTCAAAATGCTTTGGTGAATATGTACTCTTCGAGTGGTCTGGTTGATATGGCTCGTGGGGTTTTTGACATGTGTTATGAGATGGATGCTGTTACTTGGAATGCAATGATATCTGGGTATAATAGAGTGAGAAGATTTGATGAATCAATGAAGCTTTTTGAGGAAATGATGGGAAAAGGAGTGTTGCCCACTTCTGTTACCTTTTCTTTGGTGCTTTCAGCTTGCTCCAAATTGAAAGATTTGGATAATGGAAAACAGGTTCATAGATATCTTAAAGAGAGTGGAATTGTACCTAATTTAGTTTTGGAAAATGCTTTGATGGATATGTATGCAGCTTGTGGAGAAATGAGTACCTCACTTGAGATTTTTGAGAGCATGAAGACTAGAGATGTGATTTCTTGGACTACAATTGTCAAAGGGTTTGCGAACTCGGGGCAAATTGATTTAGCTCGGAAGTACTTTGATGGCATGTCTGAAAGAGATTATGTCTCTTGGACAGCCATAATTGATGGATACTTACGAGTGAACCGGTTTAAAGAGGCGTTGGAGCTTTTTCGTGAGATGCAGACTTCAAAGATAAGACCGGACGAGTTCACCGTAGTTAGCATCCTAACGGCTTGTGCTCATCTAGGTGCTTTTGAATTAGGAGAATGGATTAAAACTTATATAGACAAGAACAAGATCAAGAAAGATACCTTTGTTGGAAATGCACTAATAGATATGTACTTTAAGTGTGGCAATGTGGAAAAGGCACTAATGGTTTTTAATGAATTGCCTCAAAGAGACAAATTTACCTGGACTGCTGTGATTGTTGGCCTTGCTGTTAATGGACATGGTGAGGAAGCTCTCGATATGTTCTCTCAGATGCTGAAAGCTTCAATTACACCAGATGAGGTGACCTGCATTGGTGTTCTCTGCGCCTGTACTCATACCGGCATGGTGGATAAAGGAAGAAAGTTTTTTGCTAGTATGATCAGTCAACATGGAATTCAACCAAATGTGTCACATTATGGATGTATGGTGGATCTTCTTGGCCGAGCAGGGCATCTAAAAGAAGCATATGAGACCATACTTAACATGCCGGTGAAGCCAAATTCGATTGTCTGGGGAGCTCTTCTTGGTGCTTGTAGAGTTCATAAAGACGCAAAACTAGCTGAAATTGCAGCTAAAAAGATTCTCGAATTGGAGCCTGAAAACAGTGCTGTTTACAATCTCTTGTGCAATATTTACGCAACTTGTAATAAATGGGAGCGTTTGCGTGAGACAAGAGAGATGATGAGTAGTAGGGGAATCAAGAAGACCCCGGGATGCAGTTTGATAGAGATGAATGGTACGGTTCATGAATTTGTAGCTGGAGACCTGTCACATCCTCAATCTGAAGAAATATATTCACACTTGGAGAAAATTACAACAGATTTAAAATCTGTTGGGTATTCACCTGATACATCAGAGGTATTTCTGGATATGGGAGAAGAGGAGAAAGAGAGTGCAGTGTACCGCCATAGTGAGAAGTTGGCTATTGCATTTGGCCTTATTAGTTCTAAGCCAGGGGTGACAATAAGAGTTGTGAAGAACCTAAGAATGTGTGTGGATTGTCATGGAATGGCAAAGTTGGTATCTAAGGTGTATAATAGAGAAGTAGTTGTTAGAGACCGAACCCGGTTCCACCATTTCAGGCATGGGTCATGTTCGTGTAAAGATTATTGGTAGAAGTATAATAAAACTGCACTACCAAGGATTCTTGACTGACTGTATATTCTAGAAAATGCAATAACAATTCATGGTTTCGAGCATGATTATAAAAATATCTGATATGCTTTTACTAAATCTTTCTACAGCTTCAAACATGCATAAACAAAACCCAAGACTAGGAACTCAACATATAGTAAATTACTACAGTTTTATAGTCCTCAAATATTGTAAGGCTAGGCATAGAGCTTAGCTTTAGAAAGAAAGCATAAACAAAATTCTACCATAATCAGATTATATAACTCATTAGAGCATTCTTGTTACACAAACCACTAATCAAGAAAGCAATTATATTTATAAGGGTTTTTTTTTTCGGTAAATATTACATTTATAAGGGTAATACTAGAAATCTAATACATCACAAGAACAGAGCCAATATATATACTGACAATTATAATATCTAATAGCAGTAGTAGTTGTCTTACACTGATGGTTAACCACAAATGGTCCAAAATCCGAAGAAGCATCAAGTGGTACCTGGGTCAAGCACAGGAAGTCTGCAATGCAAGCTGATTGACTTGTCCATTTGACGTGAACCAGGAATGAAGAACTGGAAGATCACTGTCAAGCAAGCACCTTGAGGAGCAATACCATAGAAAGCACAATCTGGTTTGGCCAAGTGGTAGCAAAGGCTTTTAGCAAAATGTTTCACACTAACTTGAACTGATTGACCGTCTCCTCTTTCAATAGCTCTAGAGGATCGAGTTTGAGCACTCAGATTTCGATCCTCAGCTGGAGCCTCTGCCTGAGCTCCTATAACAAACAATTTCCGAAACTCAGCTCCCAGCGTGATTAGTGTCCTTGAAATCTGTACATGTAAATCCCCATATTTGGTGATGGAGACATTAAGCAATTCCCCTAAGTGCTTCATTCGATCCACGAAACTCTGCAACTGATTCATATCAGGTACCTGAACAAGAGTCTGAGGCAAATCCTGTGCCATGTCGAGAGCCGTTTGAAGCTCGAGAAGTTGAGCTCTAGACAAAGGTTTCGAGATCGGAACATCTTGAATCACCGCCGATTTGAATCCCTTGGTTTCAAATGTGAGGAATGGCATCGGCTGGGTCGAATTCACTGGTAGTTTCTTTACGAGTTTAATCTGGAGGCGATTCGCCGTTGGACCAGTTCCGAACTCTGTACAGATGCTGACACTACTACGAAGAGCTCGGTGGAGGAGCGAAACGTCAATGGAGAAGGCGATTCTGTCCTCGTTCTGGCTGGAGATACGGTAATCGTCGAAGAGAGCTTCTTTACGGAATTGAGCGATGGATTGAATTCCGTCGCCATTGAGAAGATTATGGAGGAATATAGCGTGGTCTCTGGTGAGGTAGAGATGGAAAATCTTCCCCATCTTGTCAAGAGCTGGTAAAAACCTCTTTTCCAGTAGGCAAACACCATTCTCAGTCAAAAACGCCTTGAACTTCATCTCTCTACTCTATCTATCTTCTAGGATTAGCGATATTTTCTTTTCTACTGAAATTTTCTCGGGAAACAAACAGTGGGCTTAGGGATTTGAATATTACCAGTGCGAAGTGGGTCGGCGCCAATTCGTAACTACATCAAAGGAACTGGCGCCAAAGCTCAATTCGCGGTTTGGAGAGGTCCTATTGTAAATAAATTAAGAATGTAAGGGTATATTTGCAATAAAACTAGTTTGGGCCTATTATGCTAGCCCAATTATGAACCCAGCCCAAGCCCAATCGGCTCTGTAAATTTAGAGTTAGTATTATAATGTGAAAATTACAAATTATTATTAGTTTTTATACCGTGCGCAAATTTATTTTTTTTGTTTTATGGGATTTTTTTTAAAAAAAAAAATATGAGAAAAACAAAACTGGTTACCTTATATTAGTTTTCTTATATTTTATAGTTTTTTTTTTTTTTTTTTTGAATTATTCTCATAAAATATTTTGAAAAAAAAGGTCATAATTTTACAAATTCTGCCACAAAAACAATAAAAATGGAAATCAATCATTTTATAGTTATACAGAAATGCTTCCATAATCATTGATTGTAATATGATTTTTTAGCATTACTCATTCATAGAATTGGAAGAAAATGGAAAAGGAAATAATCTTGAATGAGTATGAAAGTTGCAAGATTTATTTTTGTTATAGAAAGACAAAAATGGTACAAGAAAAATCATGTATTCTAATTCTAAGCTACAAAAAGATGAAAAGATCCAATTTTTATACATAAAAATAAGTTACACCAGATGATCTTGTTCTGCAAGACGAAGCTTGTTCAAAATCTCTTCCAATGCCTGAACCGAAACTTTGTACCGGTCTTGTGATTTTCTGCCTTCATCCACAACTTGAACAATGCATTTGTACAGATGATCATATCTGTGAACTGGGTTATTAACATCAATGCCAATGTCACTGCTGAAACTGATGTTACTAACAACATACTTTCGCTTCAGATCTTTTCTCCACCGCGAAAGTATGTACTGCGCTGGAATCTCCTCCATGCCATTTTGGCTGAGGACTGAAAGGGCGTGCCTGCACAGATACCCTCTTAAGTTAAACATGCCACAGACGCATATGACCTCCATCTCCGGGGGATTGAATAGAACCTCGTAATCTCTAGCCTCCCTCACATTTCCATTTACTTCAGTTTGCTCTTTTACTATATATGTCATGATTGGCCCATCAGAGTTTGACTGTTTCGAGCAAAAACATGAATACATTCCTTCCACTTCCCTTTCGAACCTTCGCAGTATGTTGTTCGTGTACAATCTTGAGAGCTGCAACTCGAAATAACATCTTGTTTTTGAGTTTGGATTCTTTGAATCCAAATCTGCCAATGATTCAAGCTGATAGTGTTTCTGCAGAGCTAGATCATACTTATCTAAGAACTCTTTTATTGGAGTATTTCTGTTCAGATATTCTTCGAAAAATGATAAGACAACCTCATTTGGTTGTAGTGGAAACATACCTGCCAAAAATACATCTTTCAAAAATACAGGAACCCAGCGTTTCCTGTCTTCATATAATGATTGAAGCCATTTCTGATCTCTAATTCCATGACGCTGTACCATGTCCTCCCACGCTGCCTCGAATTCTTCAGGCTTCTGAGAGTAGTATACTGCTTTATTCAATGCTGCATTAATCGCATTGTACTCAAACAAGCTTCCCAATTTTTCTGGTACCATTTGCATTATTCTCGATAAGCAAAGACATTGAGTGGCTCTTGGGAAAACATCAGCAACAACAGTTTGCAATGTGTCATTTTGATCGGAAATTATGACTTGTGGAGGGCGTCCAGACATACATGTAAGCCACGCCCTGAACAACCATGTGTATGATTCAATTGTTTCACCTGCAAGTAAACCACAACCTAACAAAACAGATTGTCCATGGTGATTTACTCCAACAAACGAAACCAGAGGTACTTCATATTTGTCTGTCAAACATGTAGTGTCAATACACACTACATCTCCAAAATAATTGTAAGTGACCCTAGTCCTTGCATTAGCCCAAAACAAGTTCCTCAAGCATCCTTTCTCATTGAGATCCACAACATAAAAGAAATGTGGATCTACCAACTGTGAACGAGAAAAGAAATTTTGAACTGCTTGGGAATCTCCTGCCTCAAGTTTCAACTGATTGGAGTAATCAATACTCCTACCAGATTCTTCTTCCTCGACTTCTGTGTTCCCATTCACCTCAGCATCAACTATCACAGTTCTGAATAGCTTGACTTTCTGAGTTTCATCGGGGCCATCTAATTGCAACGCTCTTTTGGTTCCAACGCCTATGTTCTTGTGGGATTTGTAGAATTTCCCACTAGCAGGGCTAATCAGGTGGTTATGCTCTAGTTCCACTTCAATAATTCTCCATCTTTTAGTGTCCATTAGTCTGAATTTTATCATTGCTGGGCAACCAGTTCTTGTTTCTGGTCTTGGGCGGTTAGCGTCACTTTTCTTTTTGAAACCTGCACTGCTGCAGCTAAGTTTTCCTCTGTATCTTTCTTTACTCTTTCTATACCATGTATTACTTACTCTAACACCAAATCCTTGATCTTTGGCATAACAATTATAAAAGTAATATACATCATCATAAGAATCGAACTCCATTCCAACCGAAGGAGGCAAGGGATTCCCCCCTTGGAGTATGCCACCTTGACTGACATATTCAGTCATTGCACAATCTGCCTCGGTCTCCAACTCATCGCCATCATCATCGCCAACTGGCTCAGTGTTGAGAGAAACTTCTTCCATTTATAAACAGAGAAACTGAAAAACTAATAAGCCAACAACAACAAAAAGTGAAAAACTAAGAAACAATCCATTAAGATTTCCAACACAGGACATAACATTGCACCTACTTAATCTCATTTCTATGGTATTCACTAATCATAAATAAGCATATCTCAATTACCACCTACATCCCAATTCAAAGACAAAAATTCTATGTTTGCAATTGAAGATGCATTCATAGCTATGATTCTAATAAGCTTTTATCATTTTCACCAGTTTCCCAACTTTTCCAGCATTAATTATATACATATTCAATGCAATCAAAAAAATTTGACAATACCTCAACATTAATCATTTTCTAATTCCTTAATCCTTATTTCCCAAAATGATGGGGAAAAGCAATAACTTGAAAACTACCCATGTACTAATGTTAGATGATCTACTTTTCCTTGAGCTTAATTGATAAATAAGGAAGTGAGCAAAAGAGAGCAAAAGCCAGAAAAAGGTTATTGTTCTTCAAATTTTCTAGCAAGTAAAAGAAATTCATAACCGGAAATTGGTGTCAGCATTTTTGATGGGTCTGTGCAATTACCTCAGAAGAGACCGTGCCGGAGAAGCGTGAAGCGCACGCGCCGTGTGAGCAGAGAAACGAGGGCTTTATTAGATTACTCCCTAATATATCCTCATCAAATGATCACTTTGAAAGCATAAATAAAATCTTAAACTTGGACTGTTGGGTTGGGATAGTAATGTAATAAAATTTGAAGTATAGATTTCTCATACCAAAAAGTTTTGATTTTCTATCCAAAAAAAAAAGTTCTGATTTTCTATTAAAAAAAAAAAGTTTTGATTTTGATGTGTTTCAAAATTTAAGAGTCAACAGATTTTACATTATAGACTCACAAAAGAGAAGCTTAGGTAATGGACTCACAGTCACATATCATATTCACCCTTACGACGCCGTTTCTCTTGAAACTTTTTTCTTTTCCTCTTTTATAAAGAAAAGAAACTGTCTATGTTCTTTTGATTTCCCAAATCTCATTTGGTTTTATATTTTTTTCATCTATTTATTTTATATTATTTTAAAAATTACAAATGTAATAAGTTTAAAATTATTAGTTTTGACGGTAATTATAAGAGATCATGTAATGGTATTATTACTTATGTTATAGCCAAATTTATTTTGACAACAAGTAGTACTAGTAGTATTATTTGGTGGTGAAAAAATTTCGATTGTAATCAAAATTTGTTGATAGCAAATGTTATTTTTGAATAAATTTTGGTTCCAACTTCAATAAAATGCACTAATAAAAAAAATTATTTTATTATTTTGTTTTGCTGAAAATAAAAATAGCAATAAAAATTTACCTTTTATTTTCCTTTTTTTTTTTCGCAAAGGGAAATTTTCTTTAATTTTCTTTAGTCAAATAAGAGTGTTGACTTTGAGATCGTAGTCTATTTCTTATTTTATTAGGTAAATAAAAAGAGAACTTTTTTTTATATATAAAAAAGAAACTAATCCCAAAAACGACATCATTTTGAAAAAACGACATTTGAGAAACAATATTTTACAAAACGACACCAATTAAGAAAACAACATACATTACGACATTTGATAAACAATATTTTACAAAACGACACCAACCAAGAAAACGACATCCATTTAGAAAAACGACATTTGAGAAACAATATTTTACAAAACGACATTACTCCAGCAACCTCATAAAGAGGAATTTCCTACTTTATTTTGGAAATGACAAAAAATATTATTATTATCCAATGCAATTATAACAATATCATCAAAAAAATAAAAGTCAAAACACAACCAACAATGATCAATGTTTCTTTTTAAGTTTTCAACCAATGGTGTTCACTTTTCACACTCACCTCAACGACAAACACTACTACATACAAATTAGCCCAAAAAGCATCTATCATTATTTTCTAATCAAATTATTTTCATAGGAAAAAGCTAAAAAGCTTCCACAGTTTACTTACATATGGAACAGTTAAAACTTATTCACAGAGAATTGGAGCAAACCACTCCTCAATTAAAAATTATGAACTATAATTCTTCAGCTACAAAGAACTTCAAACCTACCCCACTTATTCAAGTCTCACATCTACATTATGAACCCTTTTCAATGACTCTTCAAATGATTGTAATGCAACCTTGTAATGGTCAAGAGAGATTGCACCCTCTTCTACAATTTGTAAGGCGCTCTTGTACATCTGGTTAAACCATTGAACACGATCAGAAACATCGATGTTACTCGAACCATGATCTAGAATGTGGAGACGCTTGTAATCCTTTTTCCATCTTGAGAGGATGTATTTAGAAGGAATCTCCTCTACACCATTAAAATTAAGCACACATAGGGAATGCCGGCAAAGATAACCATAAAAGTTGAAACAACTGCAGATGCATCGAACCTCGCCTGCTGTTCTGTTGTACAGAACTTCATAATCCTTTATCTCTCTTCTGTTTCCCTCGCTCATAACACGCTCTTTCACTAAGAATATAACAATTGGGCCGTCTACATGCAGCTGTGTCGTGCTGAAACAAGAATACATCTCTTCCACTTCGTATTGGAACTTCTTAAAAACTTCTCTTGTGTAAGCTTTTGAAAGCTGCAACTCAAAAGAACATCTTGTTTTCAATATGGGGTTTGAGCTTCTTGATTCTATATCTGCAAGGGCTTCTTCCTTGTGTCTTTTTTGCAGAGCCAATTCATACTTATCAAGAAACTCTTTTAAGGGTGTCTGTTTGTGCACATATTTATCGAAAAATGGATTGAGTGCCTCATTTGGGCGTGCAGCTGCCATTCCAGCAAACGATGTATCCTTCAGATAAACCAGAGCCCATTGAACTCTGTCTTCATATAAAGAGCGAAGCCACTCGTGATCACCAATTCCAAAACGCTGGACCATAAATCCCCATGCTGCTTCAAATTCAATTACCTTCATAGATTCATACACTGCTTTCACTAATGCCTTTCTAATAGCATCATAATTGCACAAGCCTCCCAATTTTTCTGGAACCTTTTTCATGATCAGCGATAAACTAAATCGGTGTTGACATCTTGGAAACACCTCGGCAATCACACTTGACAAAATTTTACACCTATCAGTAATAATGGTTTGGGGAGAATGTCCTAATGTACAAGTAAGCCACGCCTTAAACAACCAAATATATGACTCTGTAGTCTCACCTGCTAGCAAGCCACAGCCTAGCAAAACTGACTGGCCATGGTGATTTATTCCAACAAAAGCCACGAGTGGAATCTCAAATTTGCTAGACATGTATGTGTTGTCCAAGTAAATAACATCACTAAAATAACCACATGCAGCTCTAGACCTTGCATCAATCCAGAAGACATTCCTTAAACGCCCTTCCTCATTGAGATCCATCAAGTAGAAGAAGTTTGGATTAGTCAATTGCATACGACAGAGATAGTTGTAAAGGGCCTGTGTGTCGCCTCTTCTAATGTTCAACTGATTGGGATGATCAGGAAACATGCCGGTGGGGTCTCTTGCTATTGGATTAGAAGTTCCATTACCCCCGGAATCTATCACAAGTGCTTTGTACAACTTGATTGTTCTTACATCTGCATCATTACTCGGTTGGCAATTCCTCTTAACTCCATTACCCATCTTCTTAATTGACTTGTAGACCTTACTACCTAATAAGTGGTTGTGTTCAAGAGTAACCTCAAGTATCCTCCACCTTTTGGTATCCACTAAACGCATCCTTATCATAGCCGGACAGCCCGTTCTCGTTTCCTTTCTCAGTCGATTTACATCTTTAATTCTCTTGAAACCCTGGCTGCTGCAACAAAGAACAGCACCATACTTTTCTCTACTATTCCGCTTAAACCACGAATTCTTCACTCTAACCCGAAAGCCCACTTCTTTGGCATAACAATTATAATAACTATAAGCATCTTCATATGACTCAAACTCCATTCCAAGAGCAGGTGCAACAAATTCTTTCCTTCCCTCAGAAACACCATTTTGACCCTCTAATTCTGCTGTTAAAGTTAAATCATCTCCATCCATCTGAACCTCGTTGCAATCTGGATCAAGAACTTGCTCACTACTAAGAGGAGCTTCTTCCATCTGGAAAACAGATAAACCCCCCAAAACCCTTAATAAACTATAAAAACCAACAAACATTACCAACAACTCTGTAAAGAATGAAAATACATATTCTTGTAAAAACTAAATACTCAAAATTTTTACAGCAAGTTATTCAAGACTCAAGTTTGACACTTCATAAATTACAAATTACAATCTTTCTCTATACCTAAATAAATTGCTTCAATCCAATCAAACTCTCACTTAAAAATTCAAACTTTTCATCCAAATTTCGCAGCTCGCTAAACAGAAAATGAAGGGTGAAAAGTCTAGGCTCTAAATCTAAAACCTTTAAATAATTACTTTCTTCCAAATAAAAACTATCATAAACTAAAATTAAAATTTCAGTCTATTGATTGAAGGACAAACCCTAATGAAAGTGGTGGAAAATGTAGCAACTAACAAATTTTGGAATTGAAATAGTTTCGAGTTGGAGAACACTTACGTTTTAGGATAACTGTGAATAGAAGGAAACTCCAGTCGGAGCCGAGAGTTTTGGGAGTGGGCGGTGAGATTGTGATTAGGGAGGAGTGAGTTCCGTCTGGTTCTGTACTTTCAAATGTTATGTTCATTCATTCTTAACAAAAACAAAAAAAATGGTGTTCATTAATTAATTCACTTTAATAAGTGTAAACTCATTTTACATAATTGCATGAGACCACTATTTATTTATTTTATTATTTTTGTTTGAGAGATATTTATTTTAGGAAAATTCTACAATGCACCCCTTAAAATAGATATATTGATGCACCTTTATCTATTTTAGCATCTAAAATAATTTTTTAGACAAATTTTTTTTCATGGTCATGTACGTTATAGTTATTTAAGACATCCTGTAAAATTTTAAGAAATTTAGAAAATTTTAACATGCCGAAAACTATGTTCAAACAATGTATTGCACGCGCAGGGCCGGCCCTGAAATAAAGTAGGTCATAGAGAAAAAAAAAATTTGGGCCCTTATGTTAGAAAAAATGTGGTATTTTTCAAAATCGGTAAAAAAAATGTATAATTTTAAAAGAGGAAAAAAAAATTTTGGGCCCCTGGTCTGGGTGGGCCCTAGGCACAGGCCTAGCCCGCCTATGCCCAGGGCCGGGCATGTGCACGCGTGACTATTTTATTTTATACGCGTGTAAAATCGACTGTTTGAACATTATTTTCTATATTGTAAATTATTCCAAATTTCTCAAAAATTAGTAGGATATCTTAAATAGTTATAACGTATATGAATATGAAAAAAAAATTAGACTAAATTTTTTTTCTGAATGCTGAAATAAGTAAATGGTGCATCAATACATCCCTTTTATGGGGTGCATTGTAGAATCACCCTTTATTTTATTATTTATTATTACTATTATTTTGTCATTTAAGATGCATATAAATACAATGCAACTCCAATACCTAGTTTTTTATATTCTCTCTTTATTTTGTTTGGATGTTTGTAGATTTCCTTATGCAACAACTATGTTTGTTCTAATTTAGTTTGTCATTTAATTTTAAACGCGAAATGATATTTCCCTTTCAAAAGAATAAAAATGAAAAAAAGAAATAAAAAAAAGAGTGTGTACATATCACTAATCTAGGAAAATATATGTCTAAAACTGTAATGCTAAAGATAAGATTGATAATAGACATACCTTATTGATTTTGGTTCTAAATTCAAAGTTTAGGAAAACAACCAATAAATAACTAAAATATTATATTAAAATAAAAATAATGATTGTAATTATATTTAAATTATACACACTTTTTATGTTATTCCGTTTAAAATTATATTTTATTATTGAATGTCATTGACTCCTAACACTATTAATATTTAATCTGATATAGATTCAATTTGTATTAGGATAAATTTTATTGTATGTAATCACTTTTTTTTTAGGTAAAACTTTAATTTTTTAGAAAACAATCATCTATTTATAAAATTAGACCATGTATGAGGTGTAAAAAATTATGCTATATTAATAAAAAAAATAATATCATTAATTCTTAATATTGTACTTTAATATATAATTACAAAATTTGATGTCAAATTTAATATTTTTATTAAAATTATAAAAATATAATTACTTTACACAAATTTTAATCATAACAAATATTATACTAAATTTAATACAATATTTATTATGCGCTAAATTTACATAATATTTTGAAATACTATTGGAACACATATTTTTTAAATAAACTATAATTTAAACTTTGCATAACTTATTTACATCTCATCCTCTTATAAACACAAAAGTTTCCACCAAGAAAGTAGATTTTATTAAATTATTTATTCTAAGAACGAAAAGGGCATCCAAAGGCAGCTATGATGAACAGATTGAAACAGAGAAGCCAAAAAAAAAAAATTGCTAGCTACAAAGAATTATACAAATTTATTGATAATTACTATACATGTTTGTCTGCTACAAGACGAACCTTATTCAAAGACTCCTTAAATGCTTGCCAAGCAACCATATAGTGATCTTGAGAATTCATACCTTCCTCAACCACTTGCATTGCTCGTTTGTACAAATGATCAAACCACTGAACTGGGTTTGTTATATCAACATTATTAGACCCGAAATCCGGTACATACAACCGCTTAAAATCCTTCCTCCATCGCGGTAACAAATACTGAAATGGGATTTCTTCAACGCCATTATAATTGAGTACGCACAAGGCATGTCGACATAAGAAGCCTTTGAAATTGAAACAGCTGCAAATGCAGCGAATTTCTGCGCCTGTTTTGTCATATACTACTTCGAAGTTCCTGACATCCCTCATAATTTCTCCCCCCTCGCTTTCTTTGACAGTGTATGTCGCAATTGTACCATTTGTAAGAATTTGGGTTATGTTGAAACAAGAAGACATCATCACAACCTCATCTTGGAACTTTCTGAATACCTCTTTTGTATACAATTGAGAAAGTTGCAACTCATAATAGCACCTTGTTTTCAATATGGGACTCAAATCTCTTGACTCAAAATCATCAAGAGCTTCTTTCTGACGCTTCTTTTCCAAGAATATATCATAAATATCGAAAAAGTCCTTCAAAGAAGTTTTGTCGTGCACATAGCCATCAAAAATCGAGCTCACAGACTCATCCTTCTGAAAATAGGACAATCCAGCAAAAAAGATGTCTTTTGAGTAAACAGGAACCCATCGCTCTCGATCATCATAGAAAATCCGAAGCCACTCTTGATCCCTAAGTCCAAAACGCTGGATCATATCTTCCCAAGCCAATTCAAATTCCTCTACTTTTAGAGAATCGTAGACAATCCTAATAAAAAACATCTGAAATGCCTCATAATCTTGCAATGCTCCCAAGCTCTCAAGAATACTTTGCACTACATTTGCCAAACATAACCGATGGTGAGCCCTAGGAAACACCTCTGCAATTGCAGATTGCATGGCCTTGGACTGATTTGTTATGATAGTCTGAGGAGGGCGACCAGACAAGCATGTAAGCCAAGCTCTAAATAACCATATGTATGTCTCCAATGTCTCATCTGCAAGCAAACCACAACCCAGCAGAATGTTCTGCCCATGGTGATTCACACCAACAAACGCAATGAGTGGAATTTCATAGTTAAATGACAAGCATGTTGTGTCAAATGAAACTACATCATTAAAGTGAGCATAAGCAGCCCTAGACCTGGAATCAATCCAAAATACATTCCTTAAAAGCCCTTCGTCATTGAAATCCATAACATAGAAAAAGTTTGGATCAACTAGCTGAGCTCGACAAAAGAAATTCTGAATGAGTAGAACATCTCCATTTCTAAGCTTCAAGTTCAAGGACCTAGACCGATCACATTGGCTGTTAATTTCTCCTTTATTTGAGTTCGAGCTACCATAGCTAACTGTATCAATGGCAGGTGCACGGTATAACTTGATAGTTCGTACTTCAACATCAAGTGTTGGCTCCACCTTCCTTTTTGCTCCAGAATCAATCCTCTTATGTGACTTGGAGTTTTGAGCTCTTTCAGGATCAAACAAATGGTTGTGCTCAAGCTTAACTTCATCCACCCTCCATCTGTTAGATTCCACTAATCTCAATCTTATCATAGCTAGACAGCCTGTTCTTGTTTCTTTCCTACGACTGTTAGCATCTTTAACTGTTTTGAAACCCTCACAGTTGCAACAGAGTACTGCACCCCGCTTCTCTTTACTGTTACGTTTTGTCCATGACGACTTAACTCGTATAGCAAATCCAATATCCTTAGCATAGCAGTTATAAAAGTTGTAAGCATCATCATAAGATTCAAACTCCATTCCTACAACAGGTGGGGGGTAAACCTTCCTTTGAGATGTACCACTTCCGTCATCAACTAAGCTAGCATCATCCTTATTGTCTTCATGTCCGCTGCCTTCAATGTCGAATAGTTGTTCATCTACATTATTTTCATGGCCATTTCCATCAATGTCAAACAAGTGTTCATTTGTATCATCTCCATCGTCTTCATGGCCATTACTTTCAATGTCAAAATAATGGTCGTTTTTAACATCCATTCCATTTTCATGGTCATCACCATCAATCTCAAATAACTGCTCACAATCATTCTCAAGGTCATTTCCTTCCTCCTCAAGGAGATTCTCACTATTCTGGGAACCTTCATCAATCTTAAAAAAGGAAAAGAAAAACACGATCACAAATCCTATTTTCCTACACAGAATGTATGCATATTGGAATTTGTGCCCATAATCATATCATAAAGGTTGTTTTAAGCTAATAAAGTTTGACTATAATAATATATGATCACAAAAGCTTTAGCTTTTACAAAAAACAAGGAGGAACAAGACATGAAGAGCATTAATTAGAAATACAAGAAATTCTTTAGTGACATCCCAAGATTACGTTATTATCATTAATTTAGTTCAACCATTTGTCAGTAACTACCAATTAGAACAAGGAAAACGCCAATTAACTTCTTACGCCGTCATAAACGAAATTAAGGCTTAATCAATGTGCAATTACAACAGCTCGATTTCCAAACCCTTCATAAAATAATTGTACATCAAAGATTCCCTAATTTATATATTTTTCCTCACGAATTGAACAGCAAGAACTAAGAAAACGTTCATTTTTTTCCCTCGAAATTTTCCGAGCAACCAAAAAGAAATTTTACATAAATGAAATTAGAGTAGTTCAGAGAGATAGAGACTCACTGTGATATGAAGATTAGCGTTGGATGAGAGTGAGGGATCGTTCGGCGAAAAGGCGGTGTCGCCGGTCATGCTTTAGGCGGAGAACTTCGCACAAGCGCCTTCTGTCAAAGTCTGTGATTCTAGTTTTGCCCTAACACTAAGCTTGCTGACTGGGCTTTTTTCTTATATTTATTTATTGGTCCTTCAATTTGATTATATTGTCGTATTAGGTCATCAATATTTCGCTTATTAACTTTTTTTAAAAGATTTCGCTTATTTGATATTAAAAAGAAAAAGAAAATAGTTTCCTTAAAAAAATAGTTTCCTTAAAAAACAATTATATATGTTTTTTAAAAATATATGTTATTTTATCGCAAAGAATTGTCTTGGTAGTCAATTAAAGATTCATTTTTTGTTAGAAGTGATTTAAAATTTATTGTTTGTAATAATTGAACTAATTAGAATTTTTACACTTAAATTTTTTATAAGTAACTAATTATATTCTTGAATTTTTTAGGTTAGAAATTTTCTTATTAAAATTGTTAAATTTAAGAACTTATGTCTAATTACAGTTAATTATACTAACGAGGTTATTGTTAATGTACTAAATCGTGTCCCTAAATATTAAATCTATCAAATCGTACTCTTGAATTTCCTGAATTTTAATATTTTTAAATTTTATCTTTTGAACATTCATCTATGTCAAATTTAATTTTAACCACCTAAAAAATTTATAAAACATAATCTAGTACATATTAAATTCAAGAATAAAAGTACTAAATAATTAAGTTGCTAACTTAATCATTTGTACACTTTATCCATTTTTAGTTGGAAGTATGTTTTTTTTTTAGAATATAAATAAATTTATTGAATCAAACTATTCATGAAATTGTTAAAAAAATTTAATCAATAAAGCCTATTTTATGTCGACTAATTTTTCATGAATTTATCAATAAGCATCATAATCAACTAAATTTAAATATAATTAAAATAAATGTTGATGGATCAATCTTTGAGTTAGAAGGTCTTTTTAGAGCAAGTGGGATAGCTCATAGTCGTGATAGTAATGGTCGTTTAGTGGAAGCTTTTCTTATTAGTTTAGTTGATCGTGTTTAACTTACTTTAGCAAAAATAGTTAAAATTAAAGAGGCTTTGAATTAAATTAAGCGTAAAAAATTGGTAACATATTATTATTGAATATGATTATTTAGTTGTTATTCAATCAATTTATAATAAGATACATAAGTCATCTTATATTAGTTTCTTAGTTTATGATTGTTGACTCTTTTAGCTTCTTTAAATTTTATTAAACATCCTACAAATAAGGTTTCTCAAATCATTTTTTTAGTAAGACTGGTGCTACTGAACTTTTATCCATTATATTAAAAAAATATATATTTATTTTGTAAACCTAATAATAATAATAATAATTAAAAAATAGGTTTAAATATTAGTTTCTTATTTAATTATCATAATAAAATAATCATTATTATAAAATGAAAAAGTTTATAGTTAAAGCCGTTGGCTCTTTCACTTCCCACCTCGGAATCTCTAAAGCTCTTACAGCCACAACAACCAGAGAAACAATGGCTGTGGCTTGGCCTCTTCTTCCTCCTCCTCTCAATTCTTCCTCCAGTTCTCCAATTACGATCCGACCCACCTCCACAACTTCAAAACCCCAACTGCTATTCACGAATCGCACACAAAGTAGTAAAAGTAAACGAGGAACCGTGCTCATAACCAACGCCACGCCCAACAAAAACGACAATGATAACGATAAAGACTCCGATTCACCGGCTTTCAACCCTTTTGGATTCGTTACCGATAATCCCTCGAGTCGAAGTGCCATTCAGATCGAGGAGAGCCCAGCAGAGGCTGGCAATGTCGGCCAAATGCTCTATGTAAGCTCAATTTCTGTTCATAAGCTTTATATTTGGTATAGACCCAGAAATTTTTTCATTGAGTTTCGTAATTTTGAGTATTAAATTGGGTGTTTTGATTGTGTTTAGTAATTATTTTTGCTTACTGCTTTATGGGTTTGAATTCTAGAGGACAGAATATAAAGGGAAGGAATATGGTTCCACAATCAAATCTGGAAAATTGAGATGGTTTGTCAGAGAAACAGGTATGAAATAAAATATTGTTTTGAGTCTTAAAAAAACTTTTATAAGAAAGAAATTTGCCAAACTAACAACGTGAAAATGTTAAATTAGCAAAATAACCATATTGAATTTATACTGATGGTCGCACAGTACCATATTGGTCAATTTATGATCGTATAGTTTAATTTTTGGTAGCTCGTGCGACCAAGCATGGTTATTTTGCTAGGAAGTTATTTTGAATGTGAAGTTTTTATATTTTTGTTGTGAATTTTGATCAGGGTCGGTTGATAGCCGAAGAGGAACTATTGTCTTCCTTCATGGGGCTCCAACACAGTCCTTTAGCTACAGAAATGTCATGTCTCAGGTCTGACTTGATTTCATTTTGACCTCACTATGATACTTATCTTCACTCAGTGATGATTTCTTTGGTTTAATAATGGATTATGAAATTCTTTTCTTGAGTAGTTGTCAGATCTTGGATTTCATTGCTTTGCACCTGATTGGATAGGATTTGGTTTCAGTGATAAGCCACAGCCGGGTTATGGATTTGATTACACAGGTTATATTAACGTTAGTGGAGGCATTACTAGTTTACTTATATTCTTTATTCTTGCTTTGGCAGGGTGAATTGTTTTAATATTGTTTACTTCATAACAGTTTAATCTTATGTACTTTCACAGAGAAAGAGTTCCATGATGGACTTGACAATTTGCTTGATGTACTTGGTGTCAAATCTCCTTTCTATCTAGTTGTTCAGGTTGGTCTACTCCCCTAATAGAACAAACTATAGCTATATGTCGAAGTTGTTTTGATATTAAGTTTTGAATGCTGGTTGGATTTAAGTTTTTTAAAGATTACCAGTTATTTAGTTCCATATTAATTAGCTGTCATGCTTCGTTTGAAGGGGTTTCTTGTTGGTTCATATGGATTGACATGGGCCTTGAAAAATCCAAGCAGAATATCAAAGCTGGCGATTTTGAATAGTCCATTGACTGCTTCATCTCCCGTTCCAGGATTGTTCCAGCAACTAAGGTTAATAAACAAGAAAATATCATCTTTTTCAATCATACAAATAAAGGGTGCATTTTTTTCCTCAATTCTAGTCTGTCATTTCTATTTTTATTGTTATAACTTAATCATAATCAAATATTAGTTTTTTCATTTTCTTGTCTCCTTACAGAATCCCCTTCTTTGGTGAGTTTACTTGCCAGAATGCTATTATGGCGGAGCGCTTTATTGAAGCAGGTAGCGCGTATGTATCCAAAAGCATATCCGAATCTTACCATAAGACCTTTGGTGTCCTCTCTCATTTTCATTCATCGAAGTCTTGAGAAATAACCTGTTATTAACTTTTAACAATGTGCTTTCTTAATTTTTACCAGATATGTCTTAAAGCTGGAAAAGGCTGATGTCTATCGGTTACCATACTTGTCAAGTGGTGGACCTGGTTTTGGTTTGTGATCCATTTTTACTCTGTAAAACTCTTAGATTCACTTGACATGGTCTTTAATACATTTCGTTGCTGCTAATCTGTTTTTCCCATTTTGTATCAAATGAAAATGCTTTCATTGTCTTTTCTCTACACATGTTTCCCAAGAATTTTTTAAACTTTGGTTAGTCAATTCCCAAAAGACAAGCATTTTATGACTACCAAGAAGCATCTCTTATAACATTCTGGTTTGATGTTATTGTGTTGATTTTTCAGCTTTGCTTGAAGCTGCAAGGAAAGTTAATTTCAAAAGTATCTTAACCCAAATAGAAGACGGTTTCGCATCTGAAAGGTATAAGTTTAAAAGCTACAATTATCATTTACATCGGTTCTGGTTTACATGTTAAACCAAAAAGATTGAATATTTATTAAAAAAATAATGTTTACATTGTGTCACTTTCTGCTAACTATTTCTGAATTGGGCTTTTCAGATGGGATGCACCAATATTAGTTGCATGGGGATTATCAGACAAGTATCTGCCTCAATCTATTGCAGAAGAATTTCAGAAAAGAAACCCTTCTGTCAAACTTAAGTTGATAGAAGGTGCAGGGCACATGCCTCAGGAGGACTGGTAAATAAGTCTGCTCGCTCTGGTTTCTCAAGTTTTCATGTAAAACCTTTTCTTTTTTTCATCAAAATTTTACATTTCATAACAGGCCCGAGAAAATTGTTGATGCTCTAAGAGCATTTTTCTGAAGGTCAACACATAAGAAGGTATAAAAGACTTTCTATAGAAATTGTTCCCAAATAAACTCTGTATACAAAGATTCTTTACACAATTTCTAGACTTATTTTTTATAATCTTTTGTTGCTCATATTGTAGTTTGCTTCTTCTGAAAAGGCATGGGACAACAATTGAAAGTTGGATCACTCTGCTAACTTGAATCTATTATGCTTTGTCTTCTTGTAATTAGTACGTGTATATAATGCCTTTTAATATACATTCAGAAAATGCAGTGAAAGACAAAAGTTTACCGTATTTGTCTTTATATTATTCAAGCAACAAGTGTTCATACAGTTAAGTTGTGGTTGGTTTATCTTTGATGATAGATTCAATCTCTCCATTGAAAGAAAAAAATAATCACTGACCAGAAAATAGGATTTCATTCCCCTACTTTTCGATTTCATTCGAGTACAAAATACACCAGAGTACCAGTTTCATGGCAAAGAGCTACGAAACTAAATACGAAGGGGAAAAAAAACATCCGTACACCCATTTCTCCTCATCATATTCTCCAGAAAACGACTGGCATGGCTGTTAAGTGGGCTACCTACTTAGATTTCTTCTTGCTCTTTTGATTGGATAGAACCTTTTTCTTTCTTGACTTTCCTGCCTTGGATGGCTTACCATCTGTTTCTTTCTTAGATCTCTTGTTTTTAGCATTATCCTCCTCCTCCTCCTCCTTGACATCATCACCATTATCATTCTCTTCATCATCACTTTCTTCAGATTTTCTTTTCGCTGGACTCTTCTTCACTTGACCCTGGGGCTTCCTCCCTTTCTTTCCTTTTGTAGCTTCAGCATTGTTATCTTCATCAGCTTCTGGTTCATCTACATTATTGTCGGCATTGCCATCTCGGTTTCCTTTGCCCCGAGTACTTTGTTTTCTTTGTTTACTGACTTTATTTGCAGCATGATTTCCGATTTCCTTTTGTAACTCAGGTACAAAAGCAGTTGTCTAAACAATTGTACAGACCAGTTAATAGAAAAAATACGTTTAAACAAACCACAAGTGTGAAATTCTGTTTGGAAAATGACTTACCCTGCCACGAGAAGTGATAAACTCAATTTGATTCCCTGCATTGCAATGAACATCAAGTTAATCCAGTAGGCCAATCGAAACACCTGCGTTCGAAGAAAATTTATGCAGTAGCAATGCATACAAAGTGATCAATCAATAGAAATATCTAATTAGCCGCTTGCCATTGGATATAATTATGTTAAAGATCAGAAGCCAAACCATCAATAAAAGCCTCGCCAGGCTTCTTTTCACGGGAGTGAAAAATCCAATTACTAGGAAATTGACTACTATCTGCTCCAACTTCCACTGCTTTTTCAATAACCTGTAAAATGAATTATTGGTCAAAATGACCTCAAACATCAACAGTTCCTTACCATTAACTTTTCCGGGCTTTTTGCCCCATCGATAATGAAACAACCATTCAAGTGGAAAGCGGCTAGACTCTGCATCAACTTGAACCGCATAACGAACAACCTACAGTCATCATTCTCTATATTCACAATGGATTGTGTATTTCTAGAGAAGAATTTTAATAGTTCAAGAACATTCAGGAATAAATTTAATCTCCACCTCCTTGATGCATTTGTTCAACGTCGCACAACATTCCCTGGACAGTGTAGCAGCAGGTTGTTCTGGATGAATTCTTGCCTGCATGTATAAACAGAAAAACTCAAATTAAAAGGTAACAAGGGAGCTGGAAAACGGCACTTAACCGCCAAATGAGAAGCTAAATTATGTAAAAATGAAAATGTATAAACAATACCAACAAGAATTTCGGATGATGAAAATTGTACTTACTTGGTATAGCACCTCATCTGCAATCCAATTCCCAATACCTGAAATAAAACTCTGAAAAAATGAACAAATAATAACATAGGATTAGAAAAGATATAATAAACTCAGTACAAAAATCATGAAATAAAAGAAAGAAGAAATTTTTTTCCAATGAACTGAAATTTAACCAATCTAGATAGTACAAAAAGATAGCATAACTTTTGATTTTGAACGCAGAAACAAAAAAACTGGATTATAAACAGAAATGAAGAACTAAACTAACCTGATTGAGCAACAAAGCCTTGATTGCAACTTTCTTCTTCTTACTCAATGATGCAACTAACTCATCATCCGTCATCGGCTCCAGGAGAGCATCAGGACCAAGTTCAGATATTGGAGGCACAGACGCAGGCTGTAAACAAAGACAAAATTAAACATGTTGTCTTCCCACTCAAAAGTAAGAAAACTTTAAATCTTCATTCATCATACATACATCTTTCAGCAATCGGACTTTAGCGAATCGCCTCTTGTCAGTGAAAGAGAACTCCATTCCACCATCTAGCTGCAAATAAAGTGATAGTTTCAGAATAGAAACTACAAAATCCTTCAAAAGTAGATGTTATAATAAAATACGAAATCAAAAGCCTTTTCAGTTAGCTCTAATTTCTGATGAAAAAAGTTAATTTGTTTTCTCTTATGTGTAAATGCAAATAATAAAACTATTTTGATCCCATTATATGCCAAATGCAACATGGAAAATCCCCATTTGTAGAGCAGAAAAATTCTTACTTCTACGAAAACCTTGGAATATTTGGAAGGCCACTGATCATCTTCCTTCACAGCAGACCTGTAAGTAACCAATAGAACCATCAAATGTGAACTAGTTCATCCCAATACCATTGTTAAACTCATCATAACAAAAATACATTATACACAATTATAAATACTAAATATACTTCCATTCCCATAAACATTCCTTGATTACGAGTAGAACCCACAACCCACCAATGCTTACCTCTTATATTTAGTAACAGCGACTCCCTTTATGTATATAGCACCCGCCATTCCTAAAATCAAATAACCATAAAGCTCAATCTTCAAACTTTCAAAGAAGGAAACAAAAAAAGAACAATGACGCTATTAGAAGTTAGAACAACTCTGCATTGTTTTATTAGGGTTTTTAAAACAAAATATACCGAATTGGAAGGAAGGGAAAGGAGGCGAATCAAGCTGGAGCCAGAGGTTCTTGCCCTTACGGTGAGCGGCGACGATAGTCTTTCCCAAAAGCGCAGCCTCGAAGTCTGAGGCGGAGACGCCATCGATGACAATAGAGTCGTCAGCTACGACCGACTTCTTGATCTTCTTTCCAAGGCAGTTTTCCTGTATGGCCCTCCGGGCCGCCTCCACCTCCGGTAGCTCCGGCATTTTGGATGTTGTTCTGGGGTTGTGGTGGTGCCCGTTGGTTCTGGTTCCCAACTGTTCCGTACAATTGATACTCGGAAGTACACGCAACGCAATTCTCTCTCTCGCTTGGCGCGCTTTTTCTTCTCTAGCTCGTTGGGAAGTAAATGGGCCAATATTGGGCCTGGAACATTATGGGCCTATAAGTGTGTGATTCAAAATGATGGGCCTAAATAATTCTCAAGTTATTTTCTTGGGACTATTTCAAAAATACACAAAAAAAAAGGAAACTTACAAAAATACTGGAATTTTGGTTAACTTTTACAAAAATACTGTCACACGAAATTTTTTTCAAAAATACTGTGTTTTTATAAAACACTAGTAAAACACAAAGCAGTATAACTCAAAACAACAGTAGAACACTAGTAAAACACCAGTAGAACACTAGTGAAACTTAACACAGTATACTGCAGTATGAAACTTATAAAAAAATACAGTAAAAAAGTAAAAAATACCGTCTGACAGTATTTTTGTAAAAAAAATAGTAAAAGTTAGTATACCACGTAAATTTCTCAAAAAAAAACTAAAGATACGATTGTACGAAATTTTAAATATTTTTACAGTTTTTAAGATTTTATTTACATAAAATACGATCTTTTGATATATTTTTATGTTGTATTCTTATTATTTTGTTATTATTTGTATATTATATTTTTATGTAATTTTTTTTTTATTATTTTTGTGTTATTTTTATAAACACTGTGAAAATGTTAAAAAAAAATCTTTAAACTTAAGACAGTAATTTTTTTTACCAAAAATAGTGGTTTATTTAAATTTTCCTATTTTCTTTTGTTTCTTATAAAAGACATTTTATCATGTAATTTGACAATGCGATTTTAAATACTTTAGTAAAATTAGCATGTGTGTTTTGACACAACTTTGATTACATTATGAAATCTTAATTTTATTGTAATAATTTACATTGTGAAAATCAAAATATTAATCCATAGTTTCATTCCACTATATTTAATCAACCACTTTTTCAACACTCATTCATTTACAAAATTATCTTATTGATTTTTAAACGGTCTTTTTTTTTTATTTTGGTATGCGTTTAAAAAATACTTTCATTAAAAAAGGAGGAACAAATCTCAAAACACAAAGTTCATAATGACAACAAAGGATCCAAACATGCCATTGGAATATATTGGTGGAACAAATATATAAGAAAAAACCAAAACTTAAACTTTAGAAGATGTAACGTCTCCGCTTCAAGCCTTCATTGGGTTCTCACACCCACGGAATGAATGGCTCTTATACACGAGTACGCCACTCTGGCTGCTTCCTGGATTGATGACTGACCCTACAGACCAACACGAGTGTTTTCAACGTGCTTTGTCCTCACTCACACGTATCCTGGGAAAACTTCCCAGGAGGTCACCCATCTTTGAAATTGCTCCAGGCCAAGCACGCTTAACTGTGTAGTTCTTTCGAGATGGGCTACCGAAAAACAAGATGCACCTTGTTGATATAGGTAGTACCAATCAATCCATTTAAGCTCTCGTCAACTGTGTAGTCCCATACCTATACAGTCTCAGAATCATCCCACTTGACCTTTTCCAGGCGGTGTGGGATTGTACAGCTTACCCGGTATTTCCCCTTACGGATCACAGGACTACTGACTGTCACAGAAGATAACTAGATAAGTTGATTAATCTGGACAATCAAACACAATGACGAAAAAAATGTTTGACTGAAATCAGACCAAAATTTATTGAGGGCAACGCATGTAAAAATATAAAAATAAAATAATTTATTTTTATTTTCTTTAATAAATGTAAAAAAAAAAATTGGGGCCATGGCACCTGGGGCTCTTCCCTAGCTCCGTCATTGATCAAAACATAAACATTAACACTAAAAAAAATGTAGAAATGTGGTTTAAAAAATAGATTAGGTTTATATATTATTAATTAATTTCAATGATAAATAAGTAGAGTAATTCATTTGAGAAATATTAATGGATGCATAAATTCCTCAGCATATATTTTGTCATGTAATCAAATACAAAATTGGAATCTAGTTTTAGTATAGAGATAGATTCTGACTGATTTATCAAAGATTCTTCTTCATTTTATTATTATTATTATTATTAAAAGATTCTTTTCTAAATATATGTTTGATGCTATTATCAAACGACAACAACAACAAGAAATCAATACGGCACATGGTGAATAAATAAAGGTAAATAAATACTTTATTAAATTTACACTTTTTTTTTTTAAGGAACAAATGTTCATTAACTAACAACTAAAAGTGGGAACTACAGGCGGGTTTCCCTCCCCTTGACAAAAACCAGCATCTAGGCTAGAAATTCTAGCACTTCTTGCCAAAACATCCACTGCAGATAAAAGTTCACGCTTAACAAACCAGAAATTACAAGAACTAAACGATTTAACAATATCTAAAATTTCATAAGAAAGATGGGTAGTACGCCAATCCGGGATACAAACATTTTTTGCAAAAGCTGAAATTGCCACTTGACAATCCGAGAACAGGACAATGTCTTTCCAATTCAGCTTGGAGGCCCACGATAAGCCGTAGAGAATGGCTTGGGTTTCAGCATCAAGAGCCGACGGCGATGCCACACATTGAGAGGTGTAGAACCAGGTATTATCTTCATGATTGACTAAAATAACCGCAATCCCTGCCTTACCATTACACCATGAGGCATCAGTAAACACTGAAAATCTTGAGTATATAAGGCTAGTGCAGAGTATGGACTTTTTGGAGGAAGGAATGCTGGTACAAAGCTTGATTGCATCTGTATATTCTTTAAACATAGCACTAACACGAGAGGAAGAAATAAGCCCATCAGAATTTACACTTACAATCACTCAAATCTACACCATTTCTTTAACATTTATACTATTTCAGTTCTCATATTTTTTTTACTTCAACTCCCTATTTTAATTTGAACAAAAAAAAAAGTTTACAATAAAATTTTACACCCCATTTTGATTTTTTTTTATTGCATAAAATTCAAAATTGAATTTTGATGCAATGATAATAATTAATTAATTATTTGTTGATCTGTATTTTTGAATTTTATCGAATAGAAATTAAATAGTTCTTTTTATTCTAAAATTCAACTTTAAAGAAACATTACAATTGCAGATACGTTTTTCATGTTCAATGTTAAATGCATATTAATTATATATTTGCTCAAGTTTATTATTCATTTTATATAAACATCCTAATGTATTTCATATATTTTAAATGTACTTGTATTAATTAGATTATTAACTCGTTAATCAAAGGGGTAATTAAACATAAAATATTAATAATATACTTACATCTTTTTCACAAATTGAGTATCTCCCTCAGTTCTCAAATTTGAATAATTCTCCATAGATCTCTCAAAATATTTTTTATGTACTCTTGATATAATAATTAACAATTTTAATTTTTTAATTAAAACTATCTTATATATTCAAAGTGACACTATTATTTAATTTATAGGCATACAATATGCAATTAGTATTATTATAATAGATTCTCCGACCTAATCTCTTACCCTCCCCAATAAAAGTGACCTTAATGAAAATATATCCAAAATGGACCCCTTTTTCTTTTATTATTTATCTTAGGTACACTTAAAATATAGAGTAAACTCACATATCAAAATCCACACGTTTTTCTCAACTCTTCCAACAAAATATAGAGTAAAGAGGTCATTTTATTAAATATTAGTTGAGAAAATCATCAGTTCATCACCCCACAATGTATACTATATGACTTTAAGTACACATCATAATTCTTAATTTATTAATTAATACTATAAAATTAATTGATTTTCATTGGTTTTAACCTATACAAGAGATTATAGGTTTGGTATTAGTTAAAGTTATTTTTCCTTTCACCATAAATTTTTTTATTTTTAATTACAACAAAATTTGTGATTAAAAGTAAAAAAATATTATCAATAACTAAAGGTATTAATTACAAAAATTATAATTTATTATACTAATTAAATATAATATTAATCACAATACTTATTGTGATTAAAACAAAATTATTCGCAGCTTGTATTTAAATATTATGTTTTAGTTACAAATAATTTTTTGTTCTAACTGAAAGTTACATATAGTCACGAAAAATTTATATTATAACTAAAAAAAATTACTAAAAGTAGTTGTTTATTTTAGGTGTTGATGATAGTAGATTAATAATATTCTAGCTAGTATTATTCTATACTATATATTTTTTTTGAATGGAAAAAAAAAAATATATAGTATAGAAGAATACTAGCTAGAATATATGATCATAACATATATTATTCCATTCAACACTTTTTATCTTGATCACTCAAAAATTGGACATGAGATGAGGAAATCATATCATAGACTCATAGTTAAATATAAGTCATTTTTCTAAGCTTGTATTAATTTTAATTATATATATGTAACAATATAGCATATATTACAATATAATTAATATCTAGTTTGAGGTGGAATTTGAGTATTTGACTTATTAATTTATTTTATAATAATCTAATTGTATTATAATAATCTAATTGTATAAATGATAACAACATATAATACTAATAGTAAATTAAAAAAGATAATTAATTACCAATTTTTCTTACTCCTGTTTTATTAATTTTTATTACAATAACACAATATAAGATCAATAATTTTAAATATAGTTTTTTATCAATGGGTAACCAATCATTATATTATCTATGAAAATGAAAAGTAATTAATATATAAGGTAGTGATTTTCTATAAGAATTTGGCAATTTATGAGAGCCGTCTTCAAATTAAGAAAGCTAGCTTGAGCTGGTACTTTGTGTTGTGATTAGTAATAGACAGATATAAATACATTTATTTCTCCGACACTAATTATAATTAAGTTGATAAATTTTGCATATAAAAATATATATATATAAATAAAATAATCATTTGGAAGGAAACAACAACATTCAATAATTTACAGTTGGGATATTAATTTTGACTAATTAAGCCTCTCTTGATTAATTAGTACTTCTAGTCTAGAACAACTTGGCATATAATTTTAAAGCTGTCTAATGAATTAAATTACATTTTATATGTTCTAGATATAAAAATCATAATTTTAATTTTCACAAAATTTGTAAACTTAATTTTGAATTTTGAAGTTAAGGTAATTGAGTTTCAATCTTGTTTAATTGTTGGAAATTAGAGTAAATTAATCGTAAGTAGTACACATTGAATCTATGGCTTAATTTGGAATTTTCTCCTTAATTATTTATAAATTATGTGACCATTGATTTGAAATCAAATTATATAAATTAGTCTTAGATCATTTTTTTTTATATAAGAATTGGGTCATTTTGGGTGACTATTTGCATGCACGCAATAAATTACTTATACCGTGCAAATATAATTACAAAAAAGAACTTTGTATAAAATGATGGTTTAATAAAATTCTTAGCTTCAAAAAAAAAAAAATATATTGGCATGAAACCATAAATTAGTACACCTCAATGTATTAAGTCAATATCAATAATAATAATAAAATATAGTGCACTACAATCTAGTAATTTCACATTTATCTGGACAAAAGATCACACATTTTAATTTTTTTTCTAATGTAAAAAATTGTACAAAAATATTAGTATAAATTATAAACATGATTTTCTTTCAAAAAAAAATTATAAACATGATTGTAAAATACTACGATAATTTATATTTAAAAAAATAAAGAAAATTAATGAATAATAACATGAAATAATTTTTCTCATATTATTTACTGTTGTGGACATTGTCCCACATAAAATAAATGGTAAAGAATTGAGCCATATATAAGAACATGGGCTACTCCACTCATTGCCAATTGGTTTTGAGATGGAACCCCATGATTCTCAACATGGTATCAGAGCCATATCCCTTGCGGGCAAGTGATCCTATGACCATGTCCACTCTGATACGATTCAATATTGGCTACTCCACGCATTGCCAATTGATTTTGAGATGGAACCCCATGATTCTCAACATTTACTAATGGTCAATTTTGTGGTTAAATTGTAAAAAGGGTGTGGGAAAGTAATTCCACTTTAAAATATTCGGGAGAGTTAAAATTTAGAGATACCAATTTTTGTACTAAACTTTTTTCAGCCCAAACTTTTAATTAACCAATTTAATGATCTCATATAAACTCAATGACACCAAAAATATAAAGATTTTTAAAATTAATATTTAGAAAGTTAATTTCACTTTTGACCCTTTAACTCTTACTAATTATTCCATTATGGCTCCTATTACTTATAATAATATATTTTACCATGTCTTAACAAGTAATACTATTGTATCATTAGGGATTTTAGTAGCCCAATTTTAATGTGATTAAATATGCAAATTTAAGTAGTATTATTTTATCAAAAATCTTAAATTTAGAAAATCAAACATGTTAGGAAATATATAGCATTATTATTATGCATTAGTGGTACCCAACACCACTCAAAAATAACTTTTTCGCGATTGATTAGCGATATTTCATAAAAATTATTATATCAAATTATATGAGATATGATACTTAATTGCATCAATAGCGATATAATACTTAAGAATGCACTAAACACCACTAATGTTTTAATATGAGTTGTTTTAATATGAGTTTTGAAAAAGGAAAATGGTGAGGTTTTTTAATATGGGTTTGGTTTGTTGGACCAAAAGTATTAGGTAATGCTTAAAATCTGTTTGAATTAATGCTTTACATATTTTCATTGTTTGGTTTGGTCATTTCCTTTGAAGAAAAGCTTTATTTTCAATTTCATTGCCCCAATAAATATAAAAGATAATAAATACTCACAAGATGCTTTTTTTTTTTAACATAGACACACTACTAAGTAGTACTAGTAGTATAGTAGCAACTACCAAATATCACTACCTAAAAATCTAACTTATTACACCCAAAAACATTAAATGAAAACCAAAGCATAACAATACTAATCCCCAAACCCAATTAACTACATACATTAAAGCCACCCTCCCCTCTATAAAATAACCACACTAAAAATTTACCAAACCAAACTAAACCAAACCAAATTAACCAAGATTCAATTCAACCCCTTTCTCTTCCATAATCTCTCCTTTCTTTGTGGTGGGAAAATCTAAGTCAAAAACATGTGAAAAAACAAAATGGAAACGGCCACACCATCATCTGACACGTGGCACAATTTTAACGGTCCTTCTACCAACTCTAACCCCACCTATTTTTTTTTTTTTTTTTTTTTTTTTTGTCTGAGTGCATGGGACCTCTCTTCTGTGCTCTTATAACGTCACATTCATTCACTCACATGAGAGAAGAGAGAGAGAGAATAGGTAAGGGTGTGTTTTTGTTTTAGCAAGAAGGAGAGGCCAGGATTGCTCTCAAATCTAAAAAGAGAGCAAAATAAACCCCCCAAACACACCCTTATCCTATCTTCTTCTTTCTTTTTTTTTTTGTTTTTGTAAAAGATTTTCTCATATACACTACTCTATTATACTACTCTCCTTTTCTCTTATCTTATTATTCTCTCTGTTCTTTCTGGAAATTAAGTATATTTTTCTTCGATACCCTCCTTTTCTTTTATTCCTTTCATATATATATAAAACTATAGTTTTCCAAAAAAAAAAAAAAATCCCTTTATTCCAATTAGAAGAGGGAATCAAAAAAAGAAGAAAGAAAATGGCTCCAAAATCAGGTAGAGGTAAGACCAGTAAATCAAAAGCAGAGTATAAGAAGAAAAAAGAAGAAAAAGGTAAGAAACTTTTTTTCATGTCATTTTTTATTTTTTCTTTCTTTGATTATTATTGTTATTGTTATTTAATTTAATTTTTTTTTTTTTTTGTGTATTGGGGTCAGTTGTTCCTATTGTGCTTGACATTACAGTGATAACCCCTTATGACAATCAAGTTGTTCTTAAGGTAAATAATATTATTTATTCAATTTGGAAAATTAGTTAATAAATATAAATGAAAAAAAAAAAAGATTATTATTGAGATATTTTGTTTGGTTGAAGGGTATCTCTACTGACAAGATACTTGATGTAAGAAGACTATTGGCTGTGAATGTAGAAACTTGCCATCTCACAAACTTTTCACTCTCTCATGAGGTAATTATTAATAAATTAATTATTTAATTATAGCTTAATACAGTTAATAATACCAATTTTATTTATTTATTTATAGTTATATCTCCTATTTGTTTTTTTTTTTCAAAGGTTAAAGGTCATAAGTTGAATGACAAAATAGAAGTTGCTACACTCAAGCCATGTTTGCTTAGAATGGTTCAAGGTAGGTGAAGCTTTTTTTTTTTTTTTTTACATATTTCTATTTTTGGGAAAATGCTTATAAAATATAAAAAGAAAACCCACTATTGAATTTTTTAAACAAAATTAATAATGTTTATCATGAGAAAAATCCAACAAATCAAACACACGAACTTTAATTATTTACATATTAAACAAATAATGGCATATTTTGGTGTACGGCAAATCTTATTATTTTTTTAACTTAAAACAATGATTTCAAACTTTGTATGAATCTCACCCCATTTACAAATGAAAAAGGCCCTAATTAGAATATAAACTAGATTAAAACATTACATTACACATGTCAAAAATAATCACAATATTCTTCAGAATAATTCAGCTATAAATAATATACAATCAAAAATAAAAGTGGGGCAAAAACAAAAATTAAGAAAAAAATAATAATAGATTACAACATTACATTATAAACATGCTAAAAAATAATTACATTATTCTTTAGGTGAATTCAATTATAAATAATTTACAAATTCTATATAAAAAAAAAAGGAAATGTTATTGACCTAGTGAGTGGTATATATCCACTATCCAACCCTAACTATAGATGTATGAATGTATGATATTGTTAATGTAATTTATTATTTCTTTAACTAACTTTATACTTTTGTTAATAACTAAGATAAGAAAAAAAAAATTGATTTTTTAAAAATAATTTTATAAAAAAAATAGTATTTTAATTCAAATACCACCATAAACAGTTTTATTTTTATTTCAAATTTAAAAGCTAAAAAAATATAGAAATTAAATTAAATATTTTTTAATTTTTTCTTTTTATTTTTACAATTTGGTACTCCCCTAATTATTATGTGAATTTAAATTAAGATTTAAGTTAAATTTTATAAAAAAAATATCAAAAAAATTAATTTAAAATGTAGAAATAAAAAAAATTAAAAACCTATTTAATTAAATCATTACCATCTTATATATAGGGCACAAAAATGTTAAAAAATAAAATAAAATAAAAAATGGTAGGACTGGTAACCAGGTTGGCAAGAGCTATAGTAGTAGTGGTAGGATGTTTTTTTATTTTTTTTTCTTCTCACTGTTATAATCGCCTAAGGTGAGACAGCAGATGACACCATAGGAAACGGTGTCGTATTGTCTGAGAGAGAGAAACCTGTAAAGAATTTGATGACAAATGACAACTGCTGCCTCTTCATATTTTTATCGCACACGTGTGCGACTCACACCATTTTAATATAATTTCTTCTACTTCTATAATTGATTTGATGTTTAGTTATTATTCTTAAAAATCTAAATTATGAATCGACTCATCTGATAGCAATAGCATAATATTATTCATCAAAAAGGAAAAAAATAATATTGTGATTGGGTTCACCACTACCCAATAAGTTTCTTTATCTTCATCATTACAAAATTTTGGAGTTGTGTGGACATTCTGTGACACATTGTAATTAGTTAGCGATAATTTTTAAAATTTATTTTGTTAAGTTATATAAAATACAATATTTAATTACACTAATAATGATATGATAACAATCTAAGTTGTACATCAATTGAGATTTTAGAACAAAGTCTTGTCGTATGACATGTTGGTAAAAGTTCTCTCAAGTTTTTAAGGTTTTTCTTTTGTCTCTTGATTCTCATGGCGTCTAGTAGTCATCATGATTTCGATTTGAACGAGCAATACGCTCAGATAAGCTTGGATGATGAGGAGGAAGGAGTCTTGATTGGGGGGGAGGATGAGGCTGAGGATGTTCTATTTGATGACCGGTGGTGTTTGGTTGGGAGGTTTCTGACGGGAAGGCCGGTGGATTTTGATGCGATGAGGCACTTGATGGCCTCACTTTGGCAACCGGGTAAGGGCGTTTTCATCAAAGAGTTGGGCCCGAATAGATATCTATTTCAATTCTTTCATGAAATTGATGTTCAAACTGTCATCGATGGCAGCCCTTGGACATTTAATCGATGTCCGCTTGTGTTTCATAGACTGAAAAAAGGTGAAGATCCGAAGGTAGTGCCGCTACATAAGATTGATTTTTGGGTTCAAATACATGATTTGAAATCGGGTTTCATGCTTGAGAAGGTGGTTCGTAGTGCTGGCGGTTATGTGGGTACATATATTAAATCCGATCCGAAGAATTTCAGTGGCATTTGGCGTGAATACTTACGTGTTCGTACAACGATTGATATTGCTAAGCCTCTAAAGAGAAGAATGAAGCTTTGTAAGGAGAATGGAGAATGGATTTGGGCAAACTTTAAATATGAACATCTCCCTACTTTTTGCTTTGTGTGTGGAATCATTGGCCACTCGGAGCGTTCATGTCCGAAAAGATTCGAACAAACTGTGGAGCAAATGGTCAAGCCGTATGGGGCAGCGATGCGGGCGGATATGAGGAAGAAAAACTATCGGGTGGGTTCTCAATGGCTTCGGACTGAGGTTGATGGTGGCGTGGTGGCTGGAGGCCGTGCCGATCGTCGGGATGGTGAAAATCTTGAAGTTAATGCTTCTCCTAAGATCATGGATGTAGATTGTGTTGACCATAGTGGTGATCATGATCCCATGATCCTAGGGAGACAAAAGAAGAAAGAAATATGTATGGAAAGTGGGCAAAAGAAGAAAGTAGTAAGTATGGAAAGTTTGGCTTCTGATGAGGAGAGTAATGATGATGAAGATTTGGTAGTTATGTTGGAGAGTAAGAGGCGACGTACAAGGATGGGTGTAGTGCATGGTGACGTGGCACTGCATGGTGAAGAGGTGGCTTCGGCTAGGAATGTAAGTGGAGATGATGGGCTTGTTGGGACAAAAAACGATTCACAGGTGGGCCTTGGTGTGCAGGCCCACCCATCATCATGAGTATTATCTCTTGGAATTGCCATGGGCTTGGGAACCCATGGGCTCAACAATTCTTGAAGGATCTTGTGGTCCAAAAGAAGCCCAAGTTTTTATTTTTATGTGAAACACTTGCTAAGAAAGAGGTGGTGGAGAGGGTTCGGGTGGCGATTGGGTTTGAGGGAGCTTTGGCCGTAGATTGTCAAGGGAAGAGTGGTGGGGTTGCTCTTTTGTGGCGGGATGAGGAGGATGTCCAAGTTCTAGAGTATGGGGTGTCTTACATTGATGTGGTCATATGTGGTTTTGATCAAGGTCATTGGCGGATGACGGGAATGTATGGTGAACCAAATCGAAACTTGCGGAAACGAACTTGGGATTTAATTCGGGAGCTGAAAAGTAAGTCTACTTTGCCTTGGTGTATAATTGGTGATCTTAATAATGTTACTTCCCAAGAGGACAAAAAGGGTGGTAACCCTTATCCTCGTTGGTTAGTAGAGGGTTTTAATGACACGTTGGTGGACTGTGGTCTACATGATCTTGAGTTGTATGGATACCCATACACTTGGGAACGGAGCCGTGGCAAGCCAGAATGGGTGGAAGTTCGTATTGATCGTGCTTTGGTGAACCAATCTTGGTTAGATTTCTTTCCTTTAGCCAAACTTTTTAATCTTGAAGTATCTACTTCGGATCACACTCCTTTAAATTTGGTGTTGGTTAATGAAGTGGTGGTTGCTAGAAATCATGTGTTTCGCTTTGAAAATGCTTGGTTGAAAGAACCATTGTTTTTTGAGATTGTCAAAAGTTGTTGGGGGAATGAGGCATCGAGTGGAATTATGGCAAAGGTTAAGAATTGTGGTGAGGTTCTTGGGCGGTGGGGAAAGGATTATTCAGGGAATTTTCCTAAGAGAATTAAAGAATGTAAGTTGGAAGTGCAACGTTGGAAACGGGGGCGTGATGCTATGTCTCTTGAGAACTTTAACAATGCTTCGGCTAAGCTGAATAAGGTGCTTTTGCAACGAGAGATTTTCTGGAAACAAAGAAGCAAGCAACTTTGGTTGCGTGAAGGGGATAGTAATTCTAAATATTTTCATGCTTCGGCTTCTTCTAGAAGACGCAGAAACTCGATACAAAGGTTGAAAGATGCAAATGGCGTTTGGGTGGATTGGAATGGAAGTCTTCCTTCGGTTATGGTGGACTATTTTTCTTCGCTATTCACTGCCAATGCCGTACATGATGATGTTGTTCTTCAGTGTGTTCCTTCGGCTGTCACTAGTGAGCACAATAATCGGTTGCTGGAACCGGTTACGGATGAGGAGGTCCGTCGTGCTCTCTTTCAAATGCATCCCGACAAGTCTCCGGGTCCTGATGGAATGACCCCGGGGTTCTATCAAAAATGTTGGAGCACTGTAAGTAATGATATTATCACTCTTGTTAAGAATTTCTTTGTTATTGGTTCTTTTCCAAGAGAGTTAAATCATACTAATATTGTGCTTATTCCTAAGAAAAAACATCCGGAGTCTATGTCTGATTTAAGGCCTATATCCCTATGTAATGTGCTTTATAAAATCATTTCGAAGGTCTTAGCGAATAGATTTAAAGATGTTTTGCCTGTGGTAATTTCTAATCATCAAAGTGCTTTTCTCCCGGGCCGATTGATATCGGATAATATAATGGTTGCTTTTGAGATTATGCACTATTTGAAAAGGAAGCGAGTTGGGAAGGATGGTTTTATGGCTCTCAAGCTTGATATGAGTAAAGCATATGACAGAGTTGAGTGGAACTTTATTGAGAATATGTTGCTTCGAATGGGCTTTCATCACCACTGGGTTCACTTAATCATGTCCTGTGTTACCTCAGTTTCATACAATATTACTCATGGAGGCCATTCTATGGGGCCTATTCTTCCTACCAGAGGGTTGCGACAAGGAGATCCACTGTCGCCTTACTTGTTCTTGATTTGTGCGGAGGGTCTCTCTTTGTTATTGAAACATTTTGAGCGGCAACACTGGTTGACTGGCTGTCGTGTGGCTAGGGGTGCTCCTGTGGTGTCTCATATGCTTTTTGCTGATGATAGTTATGTATTCTGTAAGGCCAATGACAATGAAGCCCAAAATGTTCTTCGGCTTCTTCAACAATATGAGTCAGCTTCGGGGCAGCAGGTAAATTTTGCTAAATCATCTGTTTTCTTTAGCAAAAATGTTCCATCGGTTGTGAGGGATCGGCTTTGTGGTCTCATGCAGTTGAATGCGGCTTCTGATGATAGTTTTTATCTGGGGCTTCCTTGTATCATGGGGAAAAATAAGAATGCTATTCTGGGTTTTTTGAAGGATAAGATGAAGAAGAAGATTTTTAGCTGGGAGACTAAGTTTTTATCAAAAGCTGGCAAAGAAGTCTTGATTAAGTCAGTAGCGCAAGCCTTACCAAGCTATGCAATGAGTGTTTTTCTTTTAACCCAAGAAATCTGTTCGAGCCTTGAAGGAATGATGGCGAAGTTTTGGTGGAAGTCCCAATCAAATTCTTCTAGTAGGGGAGTGAGTTGGATAAGTTGGAAGAAACTTTGTCAACATAAGGATATTGGTGGTCTTGGCTTCCGCGACCTCCGTGACTATAATCTTTCTTTCTTGGGCAAACAAGGTTGGCGCTTGCTTACTATGGAAGACTCTCTAGTGGCGAGAATTTACAAAGCAAGGTACTTTCCTCATGGTTCTTTTCTGAATGCTGAACTAGGACAAAACCCAAGTTTTATTTGGCGAAGTATTTGGGCAGCTCAAGATCTTGTAAAACAAGGAGCTCGACGAGCTATTGCTAATGGTAACACGGTTAGCATTTTACATGATCCTTGGTTACCCAATGACTCTAATCCTTTTGTTTTGTCCTCTAATCCGGGCCTGGTGGATCAATATGTGGCTAGTTTGATGATAACGGGGGAGCGTTCTTGGGATGTTGAGCTTCTTAATGATATGTTTGAAGAGCGGGATGTTAATTTAATAAGAAGTATTCAACTTAGTCAATCTCGGGCTGCTGATGGTTGGTATTGGAATATGGAATCTTCGGGTTTCTACTCAGTTAAAAGTGCCTACAAGTTTCTCCAAGCATCGAGAGGAAATTGGTTATTCATGCAAGATGATAATTTTTGGAAGAAGCTTTGGAAGCTGCCCGTGCCCTCAAAGGTTCATCACTTTCTTTGGAAAGCTTGTTCTGGTTGCCTCCCAACAAAGGTACAACTTCATTCAAAACATGTTAATGTTGATCTTTTATGTCCTTTGTGTAATATGCATGTGGAGACAATTGTCCATGTGTTGGTGGACTGTTCTTTCTCACGGTCATGCTGGGCTTTATCATCGATAAACCAGTCATCAAATGATACAAATGCTGAGTTTTGTGACTGGTTTTTTGACATTCTTGCTGCCGGCGGTGAGACTATAGCTTGTGAAGCTGCCATGTTGTGTTGGAGTATTTGGAATACTCGAAATGAAGTGCAATGGCAAAGTAAAAACCGAACTGCTTTGGAGGTGGTAAAATCAGCAAAACATGTCCTTGGCCAATGGAAAATTACAAAGTTTGAAGCTCCTACTGCTATGTTTGCTACGGGGGGTGTTTCGAACAGTAATAATTGGCGTAAACCTGATGTTTTTACGGTCAAGGTAAATGTTGATGGTGCCACTTTTGAAACTCATCATAAATTTGGTTTTGGTTGTGTTGCTCGTGATAGTCATGGTAGGCTTATTGAAGCTATCTCTGGGAGTAGATGGGGTTGTGTGTCTGCAGAGATTGCTGAGGTGATTGGTATCAAGGAGGCGCTTAGTTGGATAAAGCGCAAAGGGTGGGATGCGGTGGTTCTTGAGTCTGATGCTTTGGTTGTAGTTCAAGCAATTAATAGTTCAGTTCATATGCCATCTCAATTTGGGTTGTTAGTTGAGGACTGTCGTACTATTTTATCTACTTTAAATAATGTCCTTGTCTCTTTTGTTAATCGTTCTGCAAATAAGGCTGCCCATTGTGTTGCTAGGGCCTCTTATTTATCGTCAGATCGAATGTTTAATGAGCTGAATGCTCCTTCTTTCTTGTGTGACATTGTTCAGGCTGAGGCCTGATTTTTAATGAAACTTTTTATTCAAAAAAAAAAAATAAAAAAAAAAATAATAATATGATAACGAAGAGAGTGTTAGACACTAATAATACCTTTTACCATTTCTCTCTTTTTCATAATCTATAGTAGTTTGACATGTCCTTAATATAGACAGTTTTTTTTAATGAAAAGAATCTCATCACTTTTTGTTTTTTTTGAATATTTTTAAAAATACTTATTTCTTTATATTTTATTTATAATTTTACAGCTTAAAAATTTTATTTATAAAAATATATTTATAAAGTTTTTAAATTACAATATATTTAAAAAAAATAATTAAAAAATAAAGAGAACTAAACTTCTCACACAACTATAAATTAATTATAAAACAACAAAAAATAACTAGAAAAATAATCTCATAACAACTATAAATAAACTATATAAAAAACGGTTTATTATTTTTACTGAAGATAAATTTTTATAAATAAAAAAATTCAAAGCGTAAAATAAAAATATTTCCGTCGATGTATCTTTATAACTTTTTTTAAATTTTTTGATTTATTATGTAATTTCTTTTCTCTAACCTATAAGAGCACTCACAATAGTTTCTCTACTCTATTCTTTAAAATACACCACTTAAATTTTACTTTATCTATTTTACCTCAAATTTTTACATTATACCATACATCAACTTATTTATTTTTTCTTTATGTCATTTAAATATTATATTTTCAATATATTTTATTCATTTTATGTAAATAATTCATATAATATTACACATATATAGAAAAGTTAAGAAAATAATATTAAAACATGAATAGTTCAATAAATAGTTATTTCTACATTTAGTTAAGTACTATTCATTGAAATGTAAAACAATTAAGCTTTACCTCACTTATTGGAAGCTTAATTTTATAAGTGTTTCTCTATAATTTTCATTGAAATGTAAAACAATTAAGCTTTACCTCACTTATTGGAAGCTTAATTTTATAATTGTTTCTCTATAATTTAAAAATTAAACTATTTAACTCATCTATCTTAATAAATTATTACATATAATCATATACAATGTTATTATTTAATTATTTAAGATTATAAAAAATTTAATATATAATTTTGATTCAACCACTTATTTGTTACAAAAAAAAAATAATGAAATATAAAATAAAATATTCAAATTTTATTTTCATTGTAAATTATTCAAGAACAAAAATTTAAATTTTACAAAAATCATTTTAAAACAAAAACTAAAATTCTTTTGAAAACAAGGTTACCGAAACAACTCTTTTGGAATATACATAAAAGAATTTAATTATAGTACAAGTAATAACAACAACAATAATAATAATTCTTGTCTCCCATGAGTGTGGCAAACAAAAGTAGCAAAGATTTTTCGAGCTTGGAAATTATTGAGCTATTAGTAGAATCTTTTAGCCTTTTTCAACTAAACTTTATGAATTACAATTATGCCACTGTTTTTTAATATTAAAACAGAGGACTATACGGAAGAAGCCCAAGCTGTGGCCCATATCCGACGTTTATTGGACCTTGTTGCTTGTACGACAAGGTTTACTAAGCCCAAGAGGTCACCATCAAGCCCAGATTCGAAGTCAAGGAAAAGTCTCAACAGGCCCAACAGCAATAAGAGCTCTGGCCCACCAAGATCGCCGCCGGCGGAGCCGTCGGTTCCGGCGATTTCAGAGGGGTTTGGGATGGCAGCCATACACCCAACGCCGAAGCTTTCCGAATTTTATGATTTCTTCTCTTTCTCTCACCTCTCTCCTCCCGTACTGAGTGAGTTATAATTTTCTTTATTTATTATTTAATTAAAAAATGTCTTAAAAATTAACTAATTAATAAATAAATAAATAAATAAATTTCTGTGTAGATTTGAGAAGATGTGAATGTATGGAAGAAAGGCGCGATGGTGATTATTTTCAGATTCAGGTGATCTTTAATAGATTTTTTTACATATATAAAAAATTTGGTTATATAATGTATTTAGATAAGTTTACATAATTTGGTTATTAATAAAATTTTATAATTTATTAAAAAAATAAATGTTTACATAATTTCAATTTATATAACTGCACGTGAGGATAGTTAGATTGTTATTTTAATTTGGCTATATAAACAAAAATTGACTACAAAAATACTTATTTTACAATTTTGCATGCTAATAATATCATTGTAGTTTTTTCAATAGCCAATTTAGGATCTATTTCCAAATCCAAACTACTTGATTATATCATAATTCATTTTTAGGTAAAAAAAACATGTTTAAAAGTGTGCATATGCACCCCTATTTTGTTTCATTGAAAGAACTTTTTTTGACTTAATTTTTTTTTATAGTTGAGTACATGTTGAGGTTATTTAAAATATTTTATAAAATTTTAAAAAATTATAATAAATTTAACATGCTCAAAATAGTATTTAAACTACTTCATACATTCGTGATTCTTTTATTTTAACGGACTGTTTGTTCACTAATTTTTTTATTATAAATTATTTTGAATATCTCAAAAAAAATTTACAAAATATCTTAAATAAATATAATGTAGATTCTCCTTGATATGGAAACGGTACATTAATTATATAATTTTTTATGAATAACAAAATAAACATTGATTTTGCTTTCACTCCAATGTGTCCCGTTATTATGTTTCTGTTTTGCTTAGACTTTTACAAGAACTGACTTTTGTTATGGAATTTTACAGATCAAGATATGCAATGGGAAGCAGATACAAGTGGTGGCATCAGTCAAAGGTTTTTATGCAGTGGGAAAGCAATTCCTACAAAGCCATTCTTTGGTTGATCTTCTCCAACAACTTAGCCAAGCTTTTCTCAATGTGTGTACTTTGATGCAAACATATCATCATATCATATCATACAAAACTGTTTTCTTTTTCTTTACTAACTAATGGGGTATGAATGCTCATATTGCAGTCTTATGAGTCCTTGATGAAAGCTTTTGTTGAACATAACAAGGTGACAATTTGACACAAAAATGAGTTTCTTTCACTTGTCTAATTCTTGTTTTGAGCAGTTATGGTATTCATGCTTTTGTTTTCGATTTCAGTTTGGTAATATTCCTTATGGATTTCGAGCCAATACATGGCTTGTTCCTCCATCATTTGCTGACTCTCCATCATCCACCTTCCAACCTTTACCAACAGAAGATGAAAATTGGGGTGGGAATGGAGGTGGAGAGGGAAGAAATGGTGAGTATGATCATCAACCATGGGCAACTGATTTCGCGATATTGGCTAAACTTCCTTGCAAGACTGAGGATGAGAGAGTGATCAGAGATCGCAAAACCTTTCTGCTTCATAGTAAATTTGTCGATGTCTCAATATTGAAAGCTACTGAAGCAATAAGCAGTTTGTTAGAATCCGATTCGAGACAGAATGAGTCCTCAATTGTGTATGAGAATCGTGTAGGGGACTTGTCCATTACTGTGAAACGTGACTCAACAGAAGTGAGTTCAAATTCTCAAGTGAAAGTGGTTGATCAAGTATCTGGTTTGTCTGTCAAAGAGTTTGCTCAGAAGAGTTTACTCAAGGGACTAACAGCAGATGAGAGTGTTGTAGTTCATGTAAGCAAAGCACTTGTATTCATTTCTTATGATTGATTTGGTATATAGCTTATATGTTCAAAAAGGTTGTGTGAAGCTTTGAAGTTTTATTTCTATAATGATGTGGATCAACACTTATGATTGTTGGGACTGTTTTTTACAGGATACTTCTTCCTTGGGCATTGTCAATGTCAGACATTGTGGATACAGTGCAACAGTTAAAGCTGTTGGCAATGTGAATAAAAGAAGGTTTGAGGCTCAAGAAATTGAAGTTGATGACCAACCAGATGGAGGAGCAAATGCTCTTAATATCAACAGGTTAGAACTATATGCAACTTTTGTAGCCAATTGTTCTTTTAATGTCTCACAGAAAAGCTATTACAAAATCGGAAAACTAGTTCAAATTCATGAGTTTCCATGTATTTTACAGCCTGAGAGCTCTGCTTCAAAAACCCACTGCTGAACCTTTGGGAAGTAGCCAATCTGATTTGGATAATTCAGAAACTTCCATGAGTCTAGTCAGAACTGTAATCAAAGAGAGCTTGAAAAGATCACAGGAAGAGCCTGAAATTTCTGAAAGGCCTATTAGATGGGAATTGGGTTCTTGTTGGGTTCAACATCTACAAAAGCAGGAAAATCAAACAGATGATGATTCAAAAAGTTCTGGGGTTGAACCAGCTGTTAAAGGTCTTGGAAAGCAGTTTAAGTTGCTGAAGAAGAGAGAGAAGAAACCCGGTGACACAATTAGTAAAGAAGACTCTGATTCTTGCACTAGCAGCATGGAAGCTGGGGAGGTAGTGAATGGGGAGGTTAACAGTGAAGAATCATTGAAGAAACTAGTTTCTGAAGATGCTTACTCGTGTCTCAAAGAATCTGGAACTGGTCTTCATCTAAAGGTTTATGCAAATTCTTGTTACTGTACTTTTTGAAAAGAAAAATCTTTACTTATATGTTCAGATGAATTAACAGTTTTAGTCTCTTTCTTGCAACAGACAATAGATGAACTTATGAAGATGGCACATAAATATTATGATGAAGTTGCTCTACCAAAGCTGGTAATCTTTTGTTTTTAGTTTTGACATAAGTTTATGATTCTTTCTGCAAGTTTTATGAGCTAAATCTTTTACTACATTAGGTAACAGATTTCGGGTCACTTGAGCTTTCTCCAGTTGATGGCCGTACACTGACTGATTTCATGCATTTGAGGGGACTTCAGATGAGATCTTTGGGTCGTGTGGTTAGTAACTTGAGATTTTCATTCCAAAGTTTCAAACTTTTTCCTCAAAAGTTTGTTTTGTTTTAACATGATATTGTAAAACAGGTGGAACTTGCAGACAAGCTTCCTCATATACAGTCACTTTGCATTCATGAGATGGTGACTAGAGCATTCAAGCATGTACTTAAAGCAGTTATTGCAGCTTCTGTTTACAACCAATCAGACTTGTCTGAAGCAATAGCCTCATCTTTAAATTTCCTGCTTGGAAATTCTGAGTCACAAGAAAATGACCAAAACCCAAGTGGTGATCATTCACTCAAGTTGCAATGGTTGGAAGCATATCTATCAAGAAAATTTGGTTGGAAACTAAAGGAAGAACTTCCTTACTTGAGAAAGTTTTCAATTCTTCGAGGACTTTGCCATAAGGTAAATCATCATTATCATCTTATAGGTCACTGTCACTATTAGTTTCAATGAAGAACGTTGTAATGATCTTGAATATGTACTATTTTCCCAGGTTGGGTTGGAGTTGGTCCCCAGAGATTATGACATGGAAAGCCCAAACCCCTTCAGAAAATATGACATTGTTAGCTTGGTTCCTGTGTGCAAGGTGAGAGTTTGAGCTCCCTGGGAGAGCTAAATGTGATTAGAGTGTATTATAAATTTATAACCAACTTTATCCCCTTCATTACACAGCATGTAGCATGCTCTTCAGCTGATGGTCGGAATTTTCTTGAGTCATCGAAAGTTGCTCTCGATAAAGGAAAGCTTGAGGATGCTGTTAATTATGGAACAAAGGTACTAACTCAACTATCTTGTACATAGAAGCCATGTATGGTCTATTAATGCCATAGAAGTTAACTGTTATTATCTTCTGAATTTGAAGGCTCTAACGAAGATGATAGCTGTTTGCGGTCCCAATCATCGTGCTACTGCTAGTGCTTACAGTCTGCTTGCAGTGGTTCTTTACCACACTGGGGATTTCAATCAGGTAACAAACAATAGTGGTTATGACAATAGCAGTGTTTCTCAACTAAGATGATAGTTTTTTTCTGATTACTATTGTTTTATCTTTCAAAGGCAACTGTATATCAGCAAAAGGCTTTGGATATTAATGAGAGGGAGCTTGGGTTAGATCATCCAGATACAATGAAAAGCTATGGGGATCTTTCGGTTTTCTATTATCGCCTTCAACATATTGAATTGGCTTTGAAGTAGGAATATGTTTCATTTCCTCAACCATTTTCTTTCTCATGTTTTGGCAGCATAACTCACTTACATTGCTTTAGTTGTGTTACCTTTTCTCCATTATTATCTTGATTAAACTGTGTATTGCTTGTAGGTATGTGAATCGAGCTTTATTCCTCCTCCATTTTACCTGTGGACTATCTCACCCAAACACTGCAGCAACATACATTAATGTGGCTATGATGGAAGAGGGCATGGGCAATGTTCATGTTGCTCTGAGATACCTACATGAAGCTCTCAAGTGCAACCAAAGACTATTAGGAGCAGACCACATACAAGTATCTTTCTCACTCTCTCCCTCTTTCTCAAAGACCAACACTTTATAGGCTCTCTCAGTCTAAATATTTATGTCTACTTTGTTGTTTTGAACTTGCAGACTGCTGCTAGTTATCATGCCATAGCTATTGCTCTTTCATTGATGGAAGCATATTCTCTCAGTGTCCAACATGAGCAAACTACACTTAAAATACTTCAAGCCAAACTTGGGCCTGAAGATCTTCGAACTCAGGTAGTTCAATCAATGTCGCTGTACTATTATCTGTTCTGTTGTTTTTAATCCAAAGTAGTGATTTTTGACCTTTTATTATGCTGTTCTTTTGCAGGATGCGGCTGCATGGCTTGAGTATTTCGAATCAAAAGCTTTAGAGCAGCAAGAGGCAGCTAGAACTGGAACCCCAAAGCCAGATGCCTTAATTGCAAGCAAGGGTCATCTTAGGTAGTAAATATGGTATTCCCCATATTAACTTTCTTTCAAAGTAATTCATAACTTCCCCTGGCACCATAACATATTAAACCTTTTTTTTGCAGTGTATCTGATCTGCTGGATTTCATAAGTCCTGATCAAGATTCTAAAGGAAGCGACGCACAAAAGAGGCAAAGAAGAGCAAAGGTACATAGCTATTTTCCTGCTTGGTTCACCTGAGAACACTGCGTAACTTTGGTATTTATGCTTCAATTTTCTGGTGTTCCATAAATTTTCAGGTACTACAGATTGGTGATAAGGTCAGTGAAGAACATCAAGTGCCAATAGCTGACAATGACACACCAAATGATGTAGTGGATAATAGCATAGAGAAAGAGGATGATACGAAAGTTAACTCAGTTAACGCGCCTCTTCCTCCTCCTTCTCCTCCTCAAGAGCTAGAAGAAAATGACGGGTTTATAGCGCCTAGCGAAGTTGTGGAAGAAACAACTTCAGATGAAGGGTGGCAAGAAGCAAGTTCAAAGAGCCGTTCAGGGAACACTGCTACCGGTAGAAAGTTTGGACGTAGAAAACCAGCTCTTTCAAAGCTTAAGTTACAGAATGAACATTCAAAGTCTAGAGAAAACAGAAATGGGAAGGTGATCAATTCGCCATCTCAGAAAGTGATCCCCAAGTCTACTACTATTCCTACTGAGCTTTCTTCACAGAAACAAACAAGGGTAAGAGCTTCTGTATCTAAAGTTTCTTCCTCACCAACCACTCATAGTACCATGGCTTCAAAATCTCTATCTTACAAGGAAGTAGCTTTGGCACCACCTGGAACGGTTCTAAAGCCAGTGTTTGATAAAGAAGAAGAGATAACAGTTGAGAAACCAGAAACCAAAACACCAAGTGTTGTTCCACCAGAGACACCATCATCAGAGACTGAAGAAAGTAAAAGCAACTCTGTAGTTGAAGCAATCACAAAGAGTGAAACAGAAGAAGAAACTGTTGCTAGTGAGACTCATAGAGATAACAAAACTGAACAAGAAGAAGTTGAAGTTGAAGATGAAAAATCAAAAGATAAAAATGGAAGCAAACTTTCTGCAGCAGCTGAGCCATTCAAGCCAGCACCAGTAACCATGTCTCACCCCTTAAGCTCAGTACCTGCCACAAGTGTTTATGATGTAAGAGTCAGTCAAGAAATGCTTGCAGAGCCAGTAGTTCCTCCTGTGGCTGCTAGAGTACCTTGCGGGCCAAGGTCGGCGTTGTATTACAGAACCAACTATTCTTTCCACATGAGAAGAGACTTTCTCAAGTTTCCAAACCCCACATTGGAAAGAATTGGATCAGGGCCTCAAAGAATCATGAACCCCAATGCACCTGAGTTTGTACCAAGAAGAGCATGGCAAACTGACCCTGTAGGAGGGGTCCCAACCGATTCGAATTCATCAATTGAAATTACACTGCAAGAGGCTGTGAAATCCAATGGTGAAGCTACTAAAGAGAGTGGTAAAAAGATCATATCAGAGTCTGAAAAATCAGAGCTTGCAAGGCAAATTCTACTTAGCTTCATTGTCAAGTCTGTTCAACATAACATGGACTCTCCAAGTGAGTCTGGAAACAGTGGGAAGAAAAAGTTTAAGCAAAACTCAGATGCAATAGAAAACGACAGTGCCATTATAAAGATTGAGTATGGAAATGAAGGGAAGAATACAACAAACGACATGGTTTCAGAATCAAGTGATTCTTCTTCTGATGTAAATATGAAAAATGGAGATGGTGAAGGATTTATAGTAGTGACAAAGAGAAGGAAAAACAAGCAACAGTTCAGTAATGGAGTGAATGGTTTGTACAATCAAACAACCATATGTGCTTCTGTTCGTTGAAGATATTATTATAGATAATAATAATAGTGAGTAGTGAGTGAGTTTTATTTTTCTCTCTTAATTTTCTTCTTCTTTTTTTTTCACCAATAAAGCTTTTCGGCATGCAATGCAAGTTCTCACTTTCACATTTTGACAATGTAAAAAAGTATGACAATAGAGAGGAATTTTCAAGTCTCAAGTCATTTTCATTCTATTGATTTAGTTTGGATCCTTATAATAATAATAATAATAATAATAATAATAATAATAATAATAAATTCAGTCTTCATCTTCTTTTATTTTGTTTGGAGACTTCTCTTCATAATAAAATGCTATGATTTTTCATTGAGTAATTCTCTTTCTCTGCTCCTCTATCCTCTTTTTTGATTAAATATCTTTCATTAGTAAATTTAATCTTACAAAATTATAATGGGCATGTTTGGTTTGATGTAATCATAAAAACATACTATTCTTGTTACAATTTAATGATTTATTACTATTCTACTATACTATACAAAACACAACTTAAAAAATCTTTTGTGTAGTTTCCCAAAACGACAAACTTTCTAATAATTAAAGAACAAAAATTATAGTTTCAAAATGAAATCAATTATCAATAAAATTGTCAGATAATAAAAAGTGAAATATGCCCAAGAAAAATAAATATCTAAACTCAATTGTCCACTACTAAATAAATAACTAATTCATTCACATTATAAATAAACTTAAATTAACATAGATAATTAAAAATTGTTTAGTAGATTAATTTATCTAACTTAATAAAATATAATTAATTAATTAATTAATTAAGAAGTTGAAGAAGAATTAGTGTGATTATTAGTATTATTATTATCTCTTGGAGAAGACAGAGGAAACAAAGTCAATAGCTCAGGGGGTTCCGATCCTCTCGGCGTATTCAACGGGCTCCGGTGCAAATAAAACCCTTTTCCGGCGATCGCTTTCTCCTCTTCCTCCTTCTCTTCCTCCTCCATACACGACGGCGAAACCGGAGTTCTCGGACTCCCACGCGCCAAGAATTCAAACGGCGAAACAGGCGAAACCATCATCATCTGATCACCGCCGCCGACAAGGCCAGTAAGGGAGCCACCACTTCTGTAACGGCCCAAAGAGACATTAGTAGAGACGCCGTTGCCGTTGCCGTAGCCGGTGGTGGCAGGAGCGGAGGTGGTGAGATTAAGCTCTAATTTCTTAGTGTTCTGTCTGCGTTCGTGGAGCTTAAAAGCGGGTCTTCGGGGCCCCATATCGGTGGAAACGGGTTTGGGGTTGTTGAAACGGGAAGGAAGAGTGAGTGGGAGTTTTTGGGCTGATGGGTCGTCTGGTGCTCCGGTTAGCTTTTGAACCACCGCTCGGAAGGTTGATGGGTCGGCTTGGACGAAGGTGGTGTTGGGTGAAACCGGGTCAGATCCATATGTGGGGGAGTTCATATTGTTGTTGTTTGTAGAGAGAGAAAGAAGTTGAAGTAAAAATAATAATGAGAGAGAGAAAGAAGAAGAGAAACAACATAAGCGGGAAATGAGACCCTTTTTATTGATACAATTATCGATTATTATTATTATTATTTTTATAATACACTTTAATAGGGTTTATTCGAAAAAAATTTAGTGTAATTATTTTTGTGTGATCTTTTACGTGTATGCTAGTTATTTAACATATTTTATAAAATTTTAAAAAATTTAATAAAATGTAGGGTAAATACCATTTTGGACCTTCTGTTTTACAAAAGTTATCAATTGGACCTTGTGTTTTGTTAAATGACAAAATAGACCCTATATTTTTTAAATAGTACAAATAGGACCCTGAATTGATTTTTTGTCAAAATAAAGTTTAATTATAATCCGATCGAAAAGTGCTATATGACAAAACTGTTTACATTTTTTGTATCTGTTCGTATTAAGCATTGTCTTCAAGTTGGTTGTATTAAAAAAAAAAAATTATCAAAAATTAAGCTCAGGGTCCTATTTTTACTATTTTAAAAAATACAGGGTCCATTTTGTCATTTAACAAAACACAGGGTCCAATCTGTAACTTTTGTAAAATACAGGATCCAAAATAGTATTTACCCTAAAATTTAAGATACTAAAAATATATTTTATAAACGTATAAAATAAAAAAAAAAAATCTTACTTATAATTGTTTAAATTATATTTGTAGTATGTTAAATTTTATTAAATTTTTTAAAATTTTATAATATTACCAACTATGAAAAAAATTAAACTAATTTTTTTTTTAATGGATCAATTTACTCTTTGAAGTGTGTATTGTTGTAGAAATATCTTTATTTTTATTTTGAATTTTAAAAATGAATAAAGAAATGAGTTTCGTGGGAGTGTTTTGGTATTTTTATTGAGTCATGTGTGTGTGTGGGTGGACTTGTCAGATATACGGCGGAAGTGTGAAAATAAAAATAAAAAAAGAAAATAAAATGGTCTAACAACAAAATTAAATAAAATAAAGTTTCAAAAAATAAATAATAAATAAAATAAGATAAAAGAGTGGGAAAAGTAAGTAGAAATTTGATGAGTGCCGTTTCAAACACTTTTATTTATTTTTATTAATTTGATTCTCAAACTTTACGCGTTTTACATATATAATATAAGTCAAACATTGTCACTTTGTTTATTCTCTCAACTCATAAACGGAAACTTAATTTGTACAATAATTAAGTAAATGGGATAAACTTTATTATGTAATGATATTGCTCGAAGAGAAGAATTAACAAAATTACGTAAATTATATAGTAATTTTTTATATATATATAGGGTGATTCTACAATGCACCTCCTTAAAATGGATATATTGATGCACCATCTACTTGTTTCGGCATCCAGGAAAAAAATTTAGTCTAATTTTTTTCATATTCATGTACGTTATAGCTATTTGAGATAACTTACAAGATTTTAAGAAATTCGAAATAATTTACAATATAGAAAACAATGTTCAAACAGTTTATTTTACACGCGCATAAAATAAAATAGTCACGCGTACAACACACTACTTGAATGCAATTTTCGGCGTGTTAAACTTTTTCGAATTTCTTAAAATTTTACAGGATGTCTTAAATAAGTATAATTTACATGACCATGAGAAAAAATTTGACAAAAAAATTATTTCGGATACTAAAACAGATAGAGATGTATCGGTATATCCCTTTTAAGGGGGTGCATTATAGAATTTCCCATACATATTTTGGTCTAATTTGTCAAAAATTATTAGGATATACTATTGGAGATACTATTGAAATACAAATCATTAATCATATCCAAAGAGAAAGAGAGATACCAATTTGTGGGTTGTTAAGAAAGTTGTGTCATGATTCATAAGTGGTTAATGGTTATGTAATAATTAGTGAGAATGGAAGGGAGAGTTTACCAAAGGGTAAATAATCATGAAAAATTAAGTAAAATTTTAAAAGTAAACATTGTTATTTCCTCATTATTGATGATGCTTAATATAATAGAGTGCCAATTTCATTTACTTCCCTCTCTAATTAATTGTGTATGTTAATAATATCATGTGTGAATGAATTTGAAAAAGAAGAAAGAGTAAAGATGGAGTTTTGGGGAGTGTGAGAAGAAAGTAGTGATGATTGATATAAATGAAGAAGAAAAGGAAAATGGGGTTGCTGGCAATGAATGATGAGTCATATTGAAACTAGAAAACAAGAAGACTCACTGTTGTCCTATTAATACTCACTATTACACCCAAAAACGTAGTCTGTTTTTTGGTCAGACTTCTCTCTCATCTCATTATTCATTTATTCTTTTAAAAACAAAAATGAATTTCTTTGCTTTTGTTTCTTTGTTTGTTTGCGTGACAGGATTGCACTTTGACATTAGGCCAACAAAAAAAGTGTTCAGTGTTTCAGTGTTTGCTTTTGCAATTTCATTCATACTCTCTCTCTCAGATGAAATAATGCACTTTTTGGCTTCTTCTTTACTTTCTACAATACTTTCATTGCTTTACTCTTCTCTTTCTTTGTGGAGTTTTGGATTGCTTTTAATGGGTTTCTTTTGTTCTTTTCTCTATTTCTCTCTCTCTTTTTTTGACAATTTGTGTAAGTAAATTACTTCTTCTTTTCTTTGGTTATATTATAATTATACCCTCTCTTTTGTTACTCTTTCTTTGCTATTTCCACCATCTTTTCCTTCCTTTTCTCTTAATTTCTCTTTTTCCAAAATATTAAGCCAAAAGGGTAGTGACTAAATTTTGAGACACTAAATTCTGTTTTTTTTTTTATACCATATGATGATATTAAAAAAAATTCAATGCCTAACCTATCTTATTTTGTTGTCATAAAAGAATTTTTGTTTTTTATTTTAACTTCTTGCCTAGTTAGTAAAAATTTGACCTTTACTATCTTCTTGCTCTTTTCCAATTATATACAAAGAAATCTATATTGCAATGCCTAACAAAGCCAAAACACACCTCTACATCATGGATATAAGACTTTGACTTGTAAGAATCTTTATTACTAACATGTCAAAGGTGTAACTTTCCTTTTTTTTTTCTACATTAAATTTTATAATATACAATTTTTTTTTGTTAAATAAAAAGGTGGAGAAAGAAGAAAAATGAAAACACACAATAGAGATAGTACAAAAGGGATAAGAAGAATAACAACTACCAATTTTTCAATGACTTATGAAAGGTGCTTTTGTATAGTTAAATCTTAATTGTATATTATATTGCTTTTACTTTTACTAAATTAAGAAGTGATGTCCAAACAAAAAGCTTTTATTTATTTTAAACAAGAATAATATATTCCCATTAGAGAGTTTTCTCCACTAAGAATAATATAAAAGAGTCAGCTCTTAATCTCTAACTCATTAAGCACTAACCAACACTACAAAATGATCTTAAATTTGATGGTTGAGATTAAAGAATGGTCCACTCTTATGTCATCATTCTCAGCATCCAACAATTTTTTGTAAACCCTTTTTTTTTATAATTATTATTATTATTATTATTATTTTTGAGGTAATTTCTTTTTTATATATATATAGTCAAAAAGATAACTTACAAGAATGTCATGTGTTATGTGTTTTGGATACCTTGAAAGCAATAGAAGATGCCAAGGGAACACTCAATCATGTCACTATTTTATGTGGAGAACAATATCATTACCCAAAAAGCTGAGTTGAGCTTTAACTAACTAGGGTTGAGCTTTAACAAACTAAGATTAATTAATTATGCTTTAAACATACCAAACTAACCCACTTAATTAATTAAAGTTCTTGCATGTTTATAACATTAATTATTTATTAATGAACTCTATATAGATTAGATGAGGTTTTCAACAAGTCCCCAAGTGGATGACTTTTTTTTTAGGTCATGGGGACATGTTATTAGTTATGGGTCTTTACTAATAGGATGAAAACATCATACTTGTGGATTGTTGAAAATGAAAGCTTGACTTTTAATAATAAGGCAACAAAATTTACTTATTGTACTTGAAAAATTTCTCCTTTTGAATGATTGTTTAGTAAAATGCCAAGTAGAAAATAAAGCTTTAGGAAATTGCTAGTATATGAGTTTGTTTAGACTTTAAATGACATTTTAACCCTTTCTAGAATGGTTTAAATGGAAGACTAATAGTTTGACTTTTATTGGAGAGAAAATATAGTCACATTACATGGAACTTGTAGAAGAGACATTGATTAAATTGATTATCATATTAATTACCAAGCATATGATGTAAGTGGTATTTAGGCTTAGGGTGTGTAGAAGAAATATCATATTTTGTAATAAAAGCTAAAAAAAAAAAGGAATTGTTGATATGATATGTAACTAAAGAATAAAAGTAGGTAAGACTAAATATAAACCGAAGAAATTAAATTTGAGCAAAGAAAGACTTTTGATAGTGACTATTGGGAGAAAGGTTAGATTAGAAAGGAAGCACAAATCATAAACATATGAAAGGAAACTTCTTTTTTCAACATTTCAAGGCAGAAAAACAGAGAAAGATAAATACTAAGAACCTCATAATCTGATACTCCAAAATCTCACATGTAAGTACTTGTTGTTTTCATTTGGTTTTTAATGTTAAAATGTTACAAAAATCATTATTGGGTGACTTTCTTAAAACCAAGCCCAAATTAATTAATCACTAAGCAAAATTTTTAAGGTACCTATTTCTCCCTAGTGGAAATTACAATTAATTACATATAATTTATGGCAATTTAGTCTTATTAATAAAATTTGGTGAATTTGAGTCTAGAGTATCAAAGTATATGTACAATTTCAAATAACATGTACCCAATGAGCATTATTAAGAACATAACGTATCAAGTATATATTTCAATAAATACAACCTGCCACTTTTTTAAAAAAAATCGCTTTGGATCATAAGGTGGCCCAATAATGAGAAAGGCCAGATATTCATAGGCCCAGTAGCCTCCATACAAAAATCCATTTCTTCCAAGAAAAGGTGCTTGAGTTTACTAACTGAAACATGTCGTACAAGTATAGTAAGGCCAACTCCAATAGTGAAATTGAAAAGGACATAATTTTGAGTGGCACTAGTGGTTGGCTAGAGGCTATGTCTCTAATATTAGCTCTTTAATTTAGAGTTGCCAACTTCGAATCACTGTCCTATTTTGTTGGAGCCAAACTTTGAGCATTTTGTAATTCGTGTTTGTGAAAGCATTTTACTTGTTTGGGGCAAAGATTATTCTACTAATTTCTCACCTCGAATCAAGTATTGGAAAAGTGAGGCCAAGTGAAGAATGGTAGAGATGTTGATTCTCTTTGAAATTTTAAGAACGCTAAAGCTGAGTTATTTGAGGTTCTTATGCAAAAAGAGATCTTTTCAAACCAATTCTGATTACAAGAAGGGAATCAAAATAGTAAAATTTTGATGTGTTGTTAGAGACATGAAATAATTATAATTTGTTATTTTATTTATTTTAATGTGTTGTTAGAGACATAAAATAATTATAATTTGTTTTATTTTATTACTAGTTATGTGAAGAAAAAAAAATATTTGTTTCATAAATATTAAATAATTTAATATTAAAAAGTAACCAATCCAAAATAACCGATTCAATCCGTATTTTTGCGGATTGGATTTGAGCTATTGTGCGGATTGAATTTGATCCAAAAAATGAAATCCGCACTTAGTACAAATCGGATGCAGTATGAGCAAAATAGTGCGAATTGAATTAGATGAACACTCCTAATTAGAGATGTCCTAAAAAGAAATGTCATTTATTATATTTTTATCAACCAAGGTACAAGTAAATGTGTATGCCAAATCAATCATTAAACAACACTTGTTACCAAGAATAGCATAGAAATGTAAAAAAAAAAAAAAAAAAAAAAAAACAGAAATGATCAATAAACAGAAAATAAGTTTTTAAAGAGAGAGATCAGCCAAGTCAAAGGTCCTTGTAACAGCTTTACACCAAGACTCAACCTTCTTCTTCCTAACTTCTCCATCTAATTTGGGACTGAAATTTTTGTCAGTCTTGGCCTTTTCTCCAGAACCAAAGATTTCCTCTTCACTCCAAACCCCAACAGCTAATCCAGCTGCATAAGCTGCCCCAAGAGCTGTGGTCTCTATGTCAGCTGGTCTCACTACTGGGCTCCCCAACAAATCAGCCTATTGATTTTTGTTATAACAAACAAAATCCAAAAGTTAGTTGATAAAAAACCAAAAAGCATTATAACAGGCATTTCTTTTAATAACAAATTAACCAAACAAAAGGGTGTCTTTTTTACTCGGTTTGTGTCTTTTTACATAATTCAAAACTAGTCACTTTAGTTACAAATAGAGTAATTAAGAAGGGGGGCCCAATTTACTCTCTAAATTTTAATAAAGACAACACCTTTAACCAAGTTTTACATATATTAAAAATGTACTGATTTGTTACTGTTTAGTTCCTTTATTCTGGGAAATTAGAATGAGTCCAGAAATATTCAATAAAAATTGTAAAAAAAGAGTGAAAAAGGTGAATAAGCCAAACCTGAATCTGCATCAGAAGGTCATTAACAGCAGCACCACCATCCACTCTAAGCAAAAACTCTCCTTTCTCATTCTTAGTCTCACCCTTTTCACCAGCATCCTTGTGCATTGACTCCAACACATCTCTCACTTGAAAACACATACTCTCAAGCACAGCTCTAGCAATGTGAGCCTTGGTGGTGAACCTAGTAATCCCAATACAAACACCGCGAGCATCGTCTCTCCACCAAGGAGCAAACAATCCATTAAAAGCTGGTACAAAGTAGACACCTCCAGTGGTCTCAACAGACTTTGCCAAAGCCTCGATCTCACTAGCACTATTAATAACACCAAGGCTATCTCTAAGCCACTGAACAGCAGCACCAGCAATAGCAATCGAGCCCTCGAGAGCATAATTAGCCGACGAGTTAGGGCCTAACTTGTATGCCAAGGTGCTCAAAAGACCATTCTTTGAGTGAATTATCTCTTCACCAGTATTGAGAAGTATAAAAGCACCAGTTCCGTAAGTACTCTTAGCTTCTCCTTTTCTACAAGCTTGACCCAACATAGCAGCATGTTGATCACCCAAACATCCTGAGATTGGGACACCAGTGATACCCCATCCATCTGTGATGTTCCCAATAACCTCAGAGTTACTAACAATCTTTGGCAAAATCCCAGCTTGGATTCCCAAAGTTTCCAATGTAGGTTTGTCCCATTCAAGAGTTTTGAGGTTCATGAGCATAGTCCTAGAAGCATTGGAGACATCAGTTACGTGTACACCTCCATTGACTCCACCTGTCAAATTCCAGATAAGCCAAGAATCAATGGTTCCAAAGAGAGCATCACCATTCTCCACAGCTTTCTTAACAGTCTCAACATTTTCAAGTAACCAAAGCAACTTCACAGCACTGAAATATGTGCTTATGGGCAAACCACATGTTTCAACGAAATGAGTCCTTCCACCAGACAACTCCTTCTCCAATTTTCTAAACACAAATCAAATCCCAAAAAAACCCAATTTCAGAATTACACCAAACAACCCAATTCGTAAAATCTCATCCAAAAGAGAAAAAAAAGACCCATTTTAGATTTACAGCTATTACAACAAACACATTACAAACATTTCGTCAAAACCAAGAAACACACACACACACACATATATATATTATATAAATGAATACCTGCAAATGGAACTTGTACGGACGTCCATCCAAACAATGGCATGGTGGAGAGGAGCACCAGTAGATTTGCTCCAAACGAGAGTAGTCTCTCTCTGATTGGTCAACCCAATAGCCTTGAGACCATTTTCAACGTCGTGACCATCTTCCTTGGCCTTTTCTACAGCTTTCGCAATACAATCTTTCGCACTCTTCAAAATCTCCATTGGATCGTGCTCGACCCATCTACCCAATACCCAAAATAAAAATCAATAATTATAAAAAAAAAACAATTTTGATAACAAGATAAACAATATATATATAAATATACAATTACCCGGCTTCAGGATAATACTGTTTGAACTCGACCTGGTGAGATCCAACAGGGCGAGCTTGTTTGTCGTAGATTATGAACCTCGTACTAGTGGTACCCTGATCAAGTGACCCAACATAACTCGACGACATCTCCGCTTTCGAAAAATCACTTCTTTTCTTTTTTTCTTAATAATAGATATGAAAATGCAGAGGAAAAACAGAGGATTTTATATATATATATAGATAAATAATAATAAAAAAAAAAGGACTAACTTAGAGATGAGAACGAAAGCAATACTAAAATGGTAAAACTAAAAAGGAAGACTTTTTTCAAGGTTTTTTTTCTTCTTGTTTTTGGGAATGGAGAGTAATTAATTAGTCGTTACTTATCCGTTATTATTAATAATAATAATAATAATAATTAAAAATGCATTGTCGTTATATCCGTCTAAATTATCATTTCATGAAATTTAAAAAATTAAATTAAAACTGTCTCTTTTAATTTGGAGCAATTAGTTATTTAAAGAAATGGACAAATTTTAATATTCGATTTTTTTTAGTAATCGTGACGTCATGTCTCCGGACTTCTTGGTTTTCTAAACGAATGAAATGCCACGTGGGCGTCCGCGTAATCTGTATACGTGGCGGATTTTTATTGGTGAGTTTGGTTTGACTTTATCCCTTACTCGAGTGATTTTCACGGACCAAAGTTTGTAGTTATTGAGTGTTGAATATTCAAACGAATTATATTGGACCCACTCGCCATCTCCATACAACAATTTTTTTAATAAAAAATAGATTCGTTTTCTTTAAAAGGAAAATTGCTAATAATTTTTAATGGGAAATTTTGCTTTTTATATATTTATTGAATTAAAGATTTACCTAAATCTAAATTAACTCCTATTAATAGAATAGATTTTTATTTTATAAAATTTAATTTTACTCCTTTCATTTTAAATATTTAACTCTCTCTATTTCATCCTTATCTCTCTTGCTCTATAAACTCATCCCAAGGATTCCACCCACAACTCACATTATCTAGATTTCTCCAAAATAAAAGCCGAAAATAATATGAATTTAAGCTCAGAAAGGTTAAGTTGAGATTTTTTTTTTTAATGATATTAGGGTTATTAGGGTATTTTTTAATTTTTATTTTTTTAAAATTATTTTTTTAATTTTTAATTTTTTAATTTTTAAATAATTAAATAATTAATTTTTTTATTTTTTTAAATATTTATTTACGTGGACCAATAAAATTATGCCACGTGTATATTATATACACGTAGACATTCCACCATGGCAGTTAACAGTTAAAAATGGATGGAAGTGTTAACATGAGTTTAAGAGGTTTTACACCAAAATTTTAGAATTGAGGGTTAGTTGCAAAAACCTAGCCACTTAAGGAGGTTATGACGCAAATTACTCTTAAAAATATTTCATAAACTATTAAGATTGTTGAATTTTCAATTTTATTCATTTTTACTAATGCAATGATTGTCTATGTACTAAATTGTGTCCTCCAACTTTGATATCTACTAAACGCAGTCCTGACATGTACCAAATTTATTAGTAAATTAGACAAAAATCCTTAATTAAATAAAAAAATCTCAATAATTAAAAAAAAAAAATCAAAATATATTAAAAAATTTAACCAGTATAATTTAAGGTAAAAATCCTAAATAACGTTAACCAAATACAAATTTATTTATCATCAAGCTATTAGCATATCTTTATTCTATTTTAAAATATTTTTGGATGAATATGCATAGGGGTGGACATCCGATTCAATCCAACAATTTTTTCCTCATCCGATCTAATCCAATCCAATCGGTAAAATTGGATTTGAAAAATCATCATCCGATCCAATCCACCTTTTATTTAAGTTTAATACGTCTGAAACATACTATCGTTATAAGTGTAATGTAATCAAAAGTTTAAAATAATTAAAACAATAATATTTATAAGTAATAAAATATAACAAAACAACCAAGTATTATAAATTCAACACACAAAAAAATCCAATAAATATATATTATATCTTTCAATATTTTTTGTTATATAAATAATTTTATAACATATACCGATGTAATTGGACTGGATCGGTTTTTAATTAGATTTTGAGATTGACATCCAATAACCGATCTAATTCAATTAAAATCTAACTTTTAGCATCTAATCCAATCCAATTGTAATTGGATATCCAACTTTTTGTGATTGGATTAGATTTGATCGGTTCGGTTTGGTTCAATTAGATTGGATTAGACGATACCCACCCTAAATATGCATACAAAAATATCTCATATTGTCACGGTGATACCATACCATGCTTACTAGAGCAATAATTTTTTTGGAAAGAGTAACTTGTTATGTTGCTTACTTGTAACTTGTAACCTGTAACTAGAGCAATAATTGCAATTGGGGTAACTTGTTATGTTGCTTACTTACTTGACTCTACTCTTAATAACTCACATATCATACAAATAAAAGTTGGGGAATGCTATCAAGAGTTGTTGTTAGACTATCACCACAGTGTCCAACTATTTTCAATTTTTTATGTAAATAAATTATGCAGTAAAAAAATTCAGACTTTGGCCTAATTTACTTCATATTTATTCCTACCAACCCACACTAATTTGTTTAGACTTTGGTCCTTTCGTATTGAAATATTCCAACCACTTTTTATATTACAAAATTAAACTGAATTTCATTTATTAATTAATGCACTATTAAGGTAAAGCTAATAAATAAGTAAACAACCATACATACCAATCACCAAATATTGTCAAACCAAAGAAAACTAGTCAATTCGACTTTGCCCATTTTGAAGAATATAAAAGTATAAAAAGTGGGCTTATTGTTGGGCTTTCTTTTGTTGGTTTTAGGAAACAGGCCCAACTAAGTCCATGCTGTTTGAATTGTTCAACTTTTTTAATTTGTTTAGACTAAATTTTGTAGGGAATTTAAGGAAAAATAAAGATAAAATTTATTTATTTGGAGTGAAAGGAAATTATTGGAGCAAGATATAAAACGATATGAATTTGACTTGGATTGATAAGGTTGCAATTTATAATATATTGTTTATATTTATTGGGGATAAATTGAAAATAATTTTTTTTTTTTGTATACTTTAATAAAAAATACTCTCGAATTATATTTCATTAAAATGTACTTATTTTTATAAGTGATTTGTCCAATATATCTTCACCTTCTACTTAAGTCTAGTACATAATTTATAATAGAATTTCCTCCATTTTTATTATCATGATCATTTTGGCAATATATAAATTCATCTTGCTGGTATTGGGGAAAGTGAGCTGGGTTTAAAAATTAAATTAAATAAATAAATGAGAAAAGTTCTTTCTTTCTTTTTTTTTTTTTTCTTTTACAAAGGAATAAATGAGAAAAGTTAGATGAGATCTAAATAGAGATCAAATCAATATACTATATAGCTAACAATTATGGTATGTAATTATGAGATCAAATCAATATACTATATAGTATATATGTTTGAGCCATAAAAGGGAGCTAGCTAGCTTAGTTATATTAGATAATAGATAGTTGCCAAAGTTTCAAAATCAAATCATGCCTGCCTAGATGAGCCTTCCCTTCTCTTATTAATTATTCCCACATTTTCATATTTTAGATTCTTAAAATAAAAACAAAAGCTTATGTTAGTGTTATGTATATTATTATATGTCTCCCATACGACAAAATATAATACAATATACTATAATAATGAAAGTGATATATATTTACAATAGTAACGTGGGTTGTTTATTTATTTGTTTCAATATCCAAAACCAAAACCTCGTATATAATAGAGAATACTAAATAACACAACGTTATTTTACTATGATTAATGCCTAAATATCTAACTTGTAATCTTATAATAAAATGTTTAATATACAATTTGTGATAATTTATGATATTTTTTTAATTAGAATTCCATCCATTAATTTATTATTGAGGATAGTAAGGTATTATTAAAATAGGTAAGATACAACTATTTATATTTTCTATATAATATACATGAATAGAGATTTTATACATTTTTTTAATATGTATATTAATCTATTATTATTTATGCTAATCAATCTTTAAACTTTTTAAGTAGCATTCTATAATCACACTATAATTTATGTATATTAATCTATTGTTGTTAGATGGTAACTTAAAGAAAAGTAGACCCTATAATTTCACACTCAAATTATATTAGTCATACTAGAATAGCATTCTTATAAGACACTCTAAAGATTTATTTGCTATTAGATAGCAATAAAATTATTAGGTCTTTTAAAAATAAAAAATAGTATTTTCTAAAATAATGTATACATTTTTTAAAATTATTTTTTTAAAAAAAAAATAGATGCTGTGGTGGGTGGACCTTAAACGCAAGTTTAAGACACTTTAGTCCGAACCCGCCCTATGTTTGATATTATTGTAATATATCACATATTTTTATTAGTGCAATTAAGTACCGAATCTTACATACTTTAATTTGTATTAAAATATGGGAGATTCCATATTTATTGTATCAATATGGGCAGTGGTAGACCTAGGATTTAAATTAAGGGGGACGACACATTTTTTTGTAAGTGAGGAGAGGTGTCTTTATTTTTAATATTATACAAATTTATATTTTAGTATTAAATATAGTATAAAGTAAAAAAAAATAATAAAAATATTAAATTCAATAATTAAGACGCTGAATATAAATTTTATTGGTGGAGATTCAAAAAATAAAATTCAAATACTAAATAAACATGATTTTATTGGGATAAAAACTCATAAACTCCACTATGTGAATGAAATAGATTTACCATTATACTAAAACTTGTATTATGTATATAAAAATTACTTTTATTTAGAAATATATGTTGTAATTAGCTAAAATGCATGTATATATATTTTTTTATCTAGTTTTTTTAGGGGACGACGGCCACACTTCGTTTTTATGTGCGTCCGCCTCTGAATTGGGTGTAGTGTGTTGAACAAGTGCTCTTTAACATTTCTTATAGTTATGTAAAATTGTTATTAGTATAATTTAGTAATAGATCTTATATATTTTTTAAATTTAAATTTAAATATGTGAGATTCATATCTATTTTACACCTATGATATTAATATTAATATGGGATTTGATATTTATTTGCTACTATATCAGTATATGGTTGTTAAACAGTATTTTTCTCATTAAGATTTAGGCCAGCTAATATACAATCAACAACAATATTTTTCTAGTCCAAATAGACATTTTTCTTACTTTGGATTTCAAAGCTGAAAGTTGAAACCCACACAGGCCAGCTAATCAACAACAATATTTAAAATTATACAAATATAAAATATGATTTAATTACTTAATGGTAATACTTAAAAAACACATTATATAATAAATAAACAAATAAAAAATGGTAAAGATCAGTAATTTGTAAGGCAAGTCTGTGAGGTGAGGAAGGGACATTTTTGCTTTATTACTTATCTGTCTCAATATAACAGACACAACATGGGTGGCTGCCACTCCTATAATATCATTCAAATATAAATATTAAGGTACTTTTTTAATAAAATAAAATAAAATACTATATTATACTATACCTTTGCCTATCATATTTCTAATGATCATTTTAGTACTTTTCCTTTTTTTCCTTTTGTGTGAAAATTATATTAATGTGGAAAATCAAATTAATTAAAACTTAATCAATAAACAAATAATAATAAAATTAACAAATTACACACAATAATTAAAAATTAAAATAGGGATAAACAGAGTACTTATTTTAGAAACAATAAAATAATAAAAGAATAAAATTAATACTAGATATATACTAGTTCAAGTTCTATATATTGATGTGATTTATAATTCTACACCATCAGATATTCTTTATTGATTGACTAAGAACATGGTACAATACAGTCGAGATGATTCTCACAAAGTGTTTATCTCTCATACTCTTACCTAAATATCTTCTTCTTCTACAGAAAATTTTTCATACAAAACTCAAACTCAATCTCTCTCTTTTCTCTGTACCTCTCTCTCTCTCTCTCTCTCTCTCTCTCTCTCTCTCTCTCTCTCTCTCTCTCTCTCTCTCTCTCTCTCTCTCTCTCTCTCTCTCTCTCTCTCTCTCTCTCTCTCTCTCTCTCTCTCTCTCTCTCTCTCTCTCTAAAGATCACCTCTCGAAACTCATCTAATCTCATTTTCCTCCAAAATAATAAGTGTTAGTAGTATTTATAGGTTCAAGATAAAGACCATAAAGTCAGTGGATGCAAGTGTTAAGTTGTATTACGACTTAACAAACTTAACAACCTCCTTGTAATAATATCTCTACATCAACACAAGATAAAGTGCTTCCAGATGAAAGGTACACTTCAAGGACCAAGAACCAAAGCACACGCTGAAGGGTATTCTAAGATAAATATAGAGACAGTTGGAGTCAACTATCCGAGAATCCCTTCCAAGAGGGAATAGCTAGCCATCCATATTCTTTTCAGGAGGAAGACTAGCTTTCCTGAAGACTCCTTCCAGGTGAACATAATAGACATCCGGGAATGCTCTTCCGGATGACATCTATCATTCTACAAGACTTTTTTTGGATGGTCAAATTAGACTTTCGAGAACACCATTCTGGAAGACAACTAACTTTTCATAACAAGAACAACTATATGAGATATTTTCATTTAGAGAAACTATACCACACCTCACACCTTTCGTTTACGTTGTAAACTTTTTTATTTTTTTAATGTGCTTTATAATGGAATGGTTCACTAGTCATCACAAAAATAATCGTTCTGGTAAATTTTCTATTTGTTTTAACATTCAAGAGAGTTTTTTAGTCAATTTTTTTTTTTCATGATAGCATGCATTGTAGCTATTTAAGATTACTTATAAATTTTTTAAAAAATTCTAATTATAAATTTTTTTATAAAATTCTACTTATAAATTTTTTTAAAAAATTCTAAATAGTTTATAGTACCGAGAATAAGGTTTGAACAATACCACACGTATAAAAAAAGCAATCTTGTATACAAGAAATTATATGCATCTTATTTTCAACATTTTAACTTACTTAGAATTTTTTAAAATTTTACAAATAATTCTAAATAACTATAACGTACACGATTATAAAAAACTAAATCTTTTATTATTGAAATATATAAGTCCACTGAAAATACCCATTTAAGAGTGCACTATAAACATACCTAAAAATATATATATCTAAATCTAAAGAAACATGCAACTACATATAGTATGATCTCGGATCACTTTTTTGGTTAGTTTAATGGATTTTGAATAATTAAAGGATGGTATTTTTGAAAGTAAATCTAATATAATTAATGATGGTTTTAGGTTTAATTTGTAATATAATGATATCCTCCATTATGTACGTTAACTTGAATAAACCTAACACTCTAGATCATATTAATTTGTAATTAGTCTAGTTTAATCCTTAATTAACGGCTTGTTAATTATCAAAGGATTACATACGTAGGGAATAGATTTTGTCCCCTTACATTAAGCTTTGTTTTATATATTTTGATTAAGGTTATATATATATTTTTAGGTTTGATTTGATGTACTTTAATTTTTTTTATAATTAACAACCGTTATATCAAATAACATAATTGTTATATTCATTTATACCCTAACTTAAAGGTACAATTCAAATATAAATCAAAGTCTAGTGGAGAATAATAAATATGGCCTAAAAATAGAAATGTGCAATATATACAAACTCATAAAAATAAAACAGAGAGAGAGAAGAGAATCATTAATTATCAATAAAATAATGAGCAATGAATGAGTTATTAGAAGACTATTATATTTTGTTTAAATAATATTATCCAAATTGGTATCACATCACATCATCGTTCAATAATAATTAAAAAGAAATACTGAGAGATTTGTTATTATAAAATGTACATAAACATATATTGAGAGATTTGTTATACTATTTTTTTTAGGTTAATTAGAATTTTTGTCCCCTGAATTTTGACATGTATTAAATCATGCCTTCTGAACTTTTAAGATCGTTAAAAATACTCCCTGAACTATTAAGATTGTTTGATTTAAGGACTTTTGTCTAATTTCATTCAATTTTACTATTTCAGTGATTGTTTATGTACTACATCATGCTCCCCAAACTTTGATATCTACTAAATCATGTCTCTCGAATTTCGACATGTACTAAATTATGGCCCCTGAATTTTCATCCATGTTAGATTTTTTTACTAAAATTAGAAAAAAGTCCTTAAATCCAATAATCTCAATAGTTCAGGGGTATTTTTAACGACTATAAAAGTTTAGGGGACATGATTTGATACATATCAAAGTTCAGAGGACAAAAAACCTAATTAGCATTTTTTTTAAAAAAGGTCTCCAGTACTCATAATTGTCACTAGTGCCAATTCTACCAATTTTGTAAAAAATATACATAATGAACATTTTAGTATTTTACGAATTCCTAAATCTAGATTGTTCTCTCTATACTAAAGGCTAGCTCAAGTAGCCTTATAAAATGTATTGAGGTGTAGAGAAATTTGTTAAGTTATTGTATTAATTTAAAATGTATAATATAAATTTACATGCCCATTAAAATTAATCGTAGTGTGGAAATCAATAGAAAAATGAATGAATGAGAATAAAAAGAAATGAAGCATATGTTTGAAACAAAAGAAATAATATATATAAAAGTAAGATTTATATTGAAATAAGTGTCTTCAATTTTTGGAATAAAAATTATATGCTTGACAGCAAATATTGAACTGAAGGAGTTTGATCAAAAGAGAACTGTGAGGGAGTACTATAATATATGTAATATATCTATATGAATTCACATGTAATTTTAATAATATTTAATAAGTACTCTTTTTTGTATTATTATTTAAGTATGGGTCACAAAAATTCTTGTCCTCAAATCTCAATCCAAAAAATGTGTGGATTGGATATTGTGAAATTATATTAATGTTGTATTGTACACATATATGTAAATCACGTATATTTTAATTTGCATGGTTGATATAATTTATTTGTTTTTATATATATATACATATACACTATACACACATACATATTCATAGAATAGAACTAAGTAGGTACAATATTTATTGTGGTTCAACTATTTAGTAGTAGGTACGTACAGTAAATCAATCAAATAATTATATCCCAGCAAAAAATCAAATAAATATTTATTTTTTTTCTGAAAAAAAAATTGTTAGAGCACCTATCAACTTTTTTACTATATTTTAAAAATAAATTATCAAAATCTCTTTTTTTTTTAAAAAAAAATAATTAATATATTTTATTCATCTTAAATAAATAATATTAATATTTATATATCTCTTCATATAAAAAAAAATTAAAACCTTAACAATTAATAAAATATTTTTAAAATAATGAACAGTATTTTATTAAAACATGAATAGTAAATAGTGTATTTTTAATTTAATTCTTTTAAATATATGTAAAGAGTAAGTGATTCTTCTCAAAAAATAAAAATAAAAAAGAGTAAGTGGTCATAATTTAAAAATAAATAATAATATATTGTATAGAGAAGAATATTGTTTGGGTGCAGGAATAGGATACCCTCTTATTAATGATTCTATTATTTGGTTAAAGTAAATAGAATAAAAATTAGGATTAAAATTAGGAAGGTATCACGTCAAATTCGTTAGGAGAGGAATATGCTTAAAGATGCGAATCACTCCATACCACTCCATATCAACCTAAACTAACACAAAATGAAATAGATGTGACCTTTCACCAAAGGAAAATAAAAAATATTTGTAAGAGAATTGCTAAATACTATTATTAATATCTGGCATATATTTTTTTTTTGATATTATATTATTAGGGACCGGATTTCGTCCCGTTACTGTACGGACACGGATTTCAATCCGTGATGTACTGTAACCGTTGGATGGGTAGTTAATTTGATCCAACGGTTGGGGTTCATGTAGGGGTTTATGTAGGGGTAATTAGGTATCAAAAAATGGCTACCGGTTACTTTTTTTGAAATTTAAATTTATTAAAAATGGAAAAGTGAAAAGTGACATCTATCCATCAATCTTGTCCAATCAACCGTCGTACTCCTCCACTCCTCCACTTCTTCACTTTCATTTTCTTTCATTGTTCTATTTATCATTCGTTTTTCCATTTTCGTCTCTGCTAGGGCAAAGTTCTTCCTCTTCTATTTTCTTTTCATTTTCCATTTTGTTTTTCCATTTTCTATTTTCGTTTGAGGTAGTAAAAACCATATTGTACATTGTGGTGACTGTGGTGTACATTACTCGAAGTGCCATTGTTGGAGTTGTTAGAGGGGGGTGTCGACGGTGAGTTATACATTACTCCGTTATACTTTACATACATTTTCTTATTGACAGAAAAAAAAATATATTTTTGAAGGGAATGTGGTGTTTTTCCATTTTCGTGTACTTAATAGTTTCATTTTGTCTCAGGTGTGGAGGTTGAGGTGGTGAAGGGAGTTTGCATATTTTTGTCGAGGTATTTCTTTGTCTCTATCTCTCTCGTCCGGTCTCCGTGTTTAAGGGAGTTTGCATTTCTTTCGTGTCTCCCCGTGCATGTGTTGTGGTTCTTAGTGTGGAATGTCTTGTGTGTTATGAGTTTTTGTTTTAGTTATTTATGAATATGTGATTTGGTATTTTGATTGAGTTTGTTGGAATAAAGAGTTGCATTGTTTAAATTGAATTAGTTGCCTTTGTACTATAATTTAGGGGTTTTGATTTGGGTATTTTGATGTATGTATTTTTGGAATGTGTTAGTTGATTCGGTTGGATTTTAAATATTTGGGAATATGATAAATGGAGATTTTTTGAGCAATATGACAAAAAAATAATGCATGAGTTCTATAATATTAGGGTTTGGATGGTTCGATTGAGGAAATGATTTGGCTTTATTTGTTGTTTTGGGATAAAATATGAAATCATCAAATATTGGTAAGTATGGTACCCGATTTTAGAGGCACTATACTCATACAATTTAAAGATCGTAATAGAAGTAGGAGATTAATATAAATAGGAGATATTATGAAACCAAACAATTTGTATCAAACAAAACAAGTTGTGTATTGAACTAAAAACTTAACACACATAAATTAGGAATACTATTAAAAATTCGGATAACAATAACTGAAAAAAATATCTGTTTAAAATTTTTGCAACCCCATCAAAGCTTAATGTGCATACTTGAGGGTATTGTAATCCGGTTCAGGTCTTACAGGTTCCTTGTCAATTTTTTTTTTCTTTTTTCATGAGTGTACAGATCAAACTCCTAAACACCTTCAATTGACCTTCGCATTGCCTATAAACACAAATTTTGTATAATCTTTTGGGCCATACAAAAATCCTTAGTAAATGCTTGTCCTTTTTCAATTACAAATTTTGTATAATCCTTTGGCCATACAAGAAACTATATTTTACAACTTGTAAGAAAGATGTGATTCGAATTCAGTTTAGTGGCTTGAGAGGATCAAATTCTAGGTTGCTACTTGTATTTATAAAACAAAATACTTTGACAACTTTCTTTCTTAGATCTTTGTAGAGAATGGGGAAGTTTTCTGTACTAATTATGCTTCTTCTTTTTTTTGTGCCTTTCTTTCGCATTTTGCATAAGTTTGGTACCGTACTTTGTTGGTGTTTTGTGTCCACGGATTTCCTCCACCATGAGTGAGAGGTCTCAATATATTTGGGAGGAGGTGACCGTGGACATGTGAACCTGTTTGTCTCTTTTCCAAAAAATTAGAAATTGTTGTAATGTTTTTGACCATTGGCAAACTTCATGCTTAATTGAGGCCCTAAGAACCTCAAGATCTAGAGTTCCAAGATTTAATTGAGAAGGTCAATAATTTTTTATAAATTTTATGTTACATATGTTGGCATCATTGTATGTTAAAAGTGAATACTGTATAACTGACTTTACTGTGATGTTATTGTAATAGTATAGTATGTAAGGAAAATATGCTTACTTGTTGCGAAGGGAGACTAACAAGTTACAGAATCCATTATTTAGGCATATTGGTACATTGTACTTAACAGTTTCCATGTAGTACATTTAAGAAATAGACTATAGTACATATAATGATAGTATGTTATATAGGAAGAGATGCTTACCGTTATTGTACACATATAGGAAATTAAGTGTCTGGGATGTCATGAATACACTGAAATGTTAGACGATTGCATGAATTATTCAAAGTCTTTGTCTTCCAATATTTTAGTGTTTTGAATGTTTGTTAATTTAAGTTATTTTGTCTTGTGTAATAGGTTTATAAAATGGTATTTAAACGGAAGAGGGGGCTGCTGCAGACAAAAAGGATGCGGCGAGAGATAAAGAAGAAGGATCCGAAGGAAGCTTGGCCGAAGTACTAGTGAGTTATTTGTGGCAGTTATTTTAGTGGTAATATTTTTTGGTTTTGAAAATAATATTTATAATTCCATGTGAACCTTTAATTGATGCAGCCAAGCCAATTTCTATGCTTATGCTGATGCACACAAAGAGAAACCTAAAGCAGATGTGAGTGACTTGGACTGTGTTATGGATCTTTTATTTTTTATCTTTGATTTAGCGTACTTTTGTTAATAATCGAGTCTTAATATTGCGGGTGCTTCGTAGTTTTAAGGAGCAATTCAAGCTTCTTACCGATGAAGAGATTGAGAATTGGGCCGCATACGAAGTCGAGGCTTCCCCTCCAAGGTTGGTGGTAGAGGGAAAGGGAAGAAGGTGAAGGAGACATTATCTCGCGAGCCGGGGATTGACAACAACGAAGGTGTGGGGGACGTTCAAGTTTACGGTCGTTGCTCATTCGAGCGTTTGGGGAGAATAGTCCCACCGCCGAACGAGGCTCAAAAGGAAATGGTGAGAAATGCGGTTTCTCAACATTTTTAAGGGAGGATGCCCCGTACATAGACGCTAAGATAGTTAGTTGGCCGATCGATCACGTGGATCCAACCACTTCTCGAGTGGAGATATTTGGAAGAACAATCCAACTATCCGCCAAGCTTCGTTTGAGGATGTCATGGGAATCGGGATGGCGGAGAACCGTGGCAACCGAAAGTGAGCGTGACCTGGTTGAGTTTGACGTCCTCTTCAAGGCCAAGGACTATAGGTATTCCCTGACTTTGCCGGAGAATGAGCTCGGGGAAACCAAATGGCGGTGACTACACGTTTCTCATTAAGTTTCTCCTTGTACGTATTGGAACCGTGTTCCGCCGAAGAATGGTACCGAGGTCGCACTAGCTACATGCATTCTTTAGTTGACATAAGGTCAATTAAGAAGAAGAATTGGGCGACCGGGATATCGATATCTAATGAGCTCTCTACACCTGTACAAGACGAAGAACACCAAAAATGTCTCCGGTTGCACGATATTTTTACAGGTAAGTTTTCGAATTATTGTGATGGTAGTAATTTTATTCTCTCTTGTACTGGTGTGGTAATATATGTATGCACTTTTGTTTGGTGGCAGCTTGTATATTTGACGCACGTAGGCGGATCTGCTACTCACGTGGACCGAACTGTGGCTCCATTTGACTTTTGGACCACAAAACACTGCAAGTCAGTGTACAAGTGGATTCGAGACCAGGGTGGTCACACAAGTGGAAAGGTACATTTAGTACTTCAATTTTCTAATGCATTAGAATTTTATTTGAGAGATATGCTAACTAGTTTTTTTGGTGTACTAAGCAGGTGAAGTTGACTAACACGTATGTGTTACTGCCAAGTTTTGAATCCGTCGGCAGTTGGGCAACCCACAAATGACGCAATATACAAAGCCGTGTGTGAGTTGAAAGATGAGGTCTTCGGCTTGATTTGAAGGTGAGCGGCGCAAAAGAGGCATTGCGAAGGTACTCTCCACTTCCCTTGGGAAGGGGACTATGAAAGAAGTGTTGGAGAGACCTGAGACGAGCAAAGTTCGGCGCTCGCTTTCGTTCAACGGGGAGACCGAGAAGAAGGATGACGTCTGTGTCGAGGAAAAGGATGGTGAAGGGACGAAGGATGACGTGGTTGTCGAGGAAAAGGATGGTGAAGGGACGAAGGATCAATTGGAAGAGGATGTTGATGATGTAGAGAGTGTCCCTTCACTTAATCTATCAGAAGAGAAGGTCGTTGTTCCAACTAAGGTGGTTGTTTCTGATGATTCGTTTGAGGTTATGAACTTTTGGGGAGAAGATCTCCCGCTATTGTAAAAGAGGAAGTTGAGCAGGCGGTGAAGGATGATTTTGATGATCTTTGCGTTCGAAAGATTCAAAGAATCTGGAGGGAAGGTGATTGGTCCGTTCACTGTGAAGAAGGGTTACTCAAATCAACAGTACGAGTTGTTCCGTTACATTTTCTCTACCGCCAATGATCCGAGGTAATCTCATGTGTCATGATTACTGTGTACGTAGTTGATATTAGTACATTCGTTTCGTTGTTGATTATTTGTTTGGTATTTCAGTGAAGTGTTAGCCCATTTTGGGAAGGTTGAGGTCGAGCGGATGTATTTCAAATGCATGAAACCGGAGACCGATATATCACACAGTGTACGTAGAAGTTGGCTTTTGGGTGCTTTGAAATTTTTAGTTCATTACTTTAGTTAATGCCATTTACAAATTGTATGAATGACAACATAACGGATATTGTTTGTGTAAATGTCAGCTCATTGATTGCTTTGCTCAAATCATGAATTTTCGAGAGAAGAAGCGCAACGGCATTGGAAGTAAGAGAACTTGGTTTATGCCCACCAGAATTTCGGTATGAAATTTGATATTTAAAAGTGGACATGAATCTTTTGTATTTGTGCTGTAAACTCTGTTAAATCTATGTTTTTATTTAAAATGTAATCTATTATGTGTGCTTATTGTGCAGAGCAAGTTACTTGGAAGATCGATGATCGTGGAGAGGATGGCGAAGCAAGAGTGGTCCACTCTTTATTACGATGCGATTTGAGTTTATGTCACACCGTAATTTGCATTTTCTTGAAACTTTTGTGTTGAATCAAATGTGTGTAGTTCAATTTTCCGATGACGTTGTTTGTTTTACTTTGTCGCGGATGGTGGTACCCCTCTTTTGGATACGAGAGTGCTCCGCACCGGTTTGCGGCGAATGTGAGCATGGTTAATACAACGTGGAAATTAGGGACTCGTTGTCTTCTCGCAATGCATAAGAGGTCACGTCGGAGCACTGCGTAGAGATGGTATGCACGTGTGTACACGGTTTGCCGTTTTATTAGTGTAATTGCACTAATCTCAAGCTGTGATTGTTTTAATTTTTTTGCGGCTCCGGACTTTGGACCAATTGTTTGCCCCCGTGAAGCCGGCGGACTGAATTTCGGCGAGTTTGTAATTATTTCTTCAAGCAAGGACTACCCACAACAACACAATGGCCACGATTGTGGAATGTTTGTAATGAAGTACATGGAATCACCGTTCGAGGAAAATGAAATATTGGAAGAGGTAATGTAATGTTGATTTCTTTAGTTTAAGTTTTCATCCCGTTAACTAACTTGTTTATATTGTGAAAATTGAGTTGTCAATCTATTTTTTGATGGATTTGTTTCTATGGATTTGGTTGTCATGTGTATTACCGAATTGGTTTCCTAATGTACAACTGCAGGTTTGATCCTATTGAAGCGAGACTTGGATTGTGTTGGGAAAATTGTCACCCACGAGAGTAACAAGGCTAGACATCTTTGTGATGGAGGGAGTTAAGAAGCAATTTGGATTGAGCAAAACCAAAGTTCTTCCATCAACATCTACAACTATAGCATTACGTAGTCCATCAAGGTCTCCTCGAGACCCCGATTCGACACGGCGAAGGCCGAGTCCGAAAACATGTGGACCGGCAAGAGCAAGTCCCCGAAAACACGTCATTCTAAAAGGTGGCCATAAGTAACAAGTAGTATATTACAATGGTTAGAAAAGTTACTTTATTTATATATTTACTATGTTCAGTACAATGGTTACAAAAGTTAGGTTTTAGGTCGTAAATTATATTTACTCAGTCATGTTATATACTTGCATCATACTACTGTTAGGTGATTTGGAATTGCACTAATGTTGGTGATTTTATAATTTACTATAGGGTGAGACTTGTGGTAGTTTTTAGAATTTGGTGGAACTGATTATTATTATTGTATGGTCATTATTACTATTATTGTGAATATTATTTAGGTTGTTATACTTTGCCATTACTATTAGGTTTTGGATTTTTTTTTACCATAACAATATGTCAAGTACATTATTCTGAAAATGAAACTAACCAATTTTACATTCCTTTTCGCACTATCTCGTTTTAGTCCAATGATGTCCATAGCCAAAATAATAATAATACTTATACTTATGTACTTTCCCATTACTATTGTGAATATTATTACCGTTGTTATATTTTGCCAGTACTATTAGGTTTTGGATAGTGAAGTACATTATTTTCAAAATGAAATTGTTTACTCCAATTATGTCCAAAATAATAAAAATACCTACAATCAACAACGAAGGCATTAATTACGGCCTTGGACATAAATTTGGATCAAAAAGAGTAAGTACAAGATGCTTATGAGCAATAATAATAACTACTGTCACACAATTTCCTTTGTAACAATTTTACCACTTCTAAATAATGTAATTGAAGGCTATAAAAAGAAGCTGTTTTCCAAAAATGCAGTGTATTGAACATCAACCTTTACAACAATTATGTGGATACCTCCAACATATTAAAAATTAAAAACACTGGTACCAATCTATTCAACATTAAACACATAGTTAAAGTCCTGTACAGTGATGAGACATAATAACTCTGAATTTCACCATTTCTAAATAATGCAATTAAAAGCTACCAAAAAAAATAAAGGTTAGTGTTTTTAAAAAATGCAATGTATTGAACATCAACGTTTGAAAATGGTAGCAATCTATTAAACATTAAACTTTGAAAAAAAAAGTTGAAGTATTTTTAAAATGCAAATTAGTGAAACACAACAATGTTGACTAAGTTATTATGACACTTTTTGGATTATATTGTGAAAATTACCGATATTTATCTTTAAATCCTAGTATTTCACACTAGATTAATTCTTGTACTACGCACATATTGACATTCACAATCAATGACGAAATAGTAATTAAGAAATTTTTAATAGAACCAACTTAAATGCCTACCTTTCCTTTGAATTACGTCCTTAAAAAACATAAAATAAACATCATACCACATACAATATCTCTAACGAAATAAAAGTTGGCAAATGATGAAGAGGCAAATAAATATAATGAAATATAATTTTTTAATAATGTTTTCATGGTGCATCTTCTCTTTCTCCAAACTCCTTACTTGGTTTCGCAAACCGAGAGTAGTGTACGGGTTTTTTTAGGATGAGCTTGATCGATCCAACAAAAGTAATCACATCCTCGACTTTCGTTGTTCTCCTGAATTTAAAATAAGTACATCACCATATTTACAAAGCCTAGTTTAAAATATTATTAAGGCGTTCGAAGTCTTACATAGTGCGGACATCCAAAGAAGCGACGACCCGGATTTGCTCTACTGCTAGAAGTCCAAACATAAGCTAGATCACCACAGTAGCAATGGGGGTGTCCCCAAGTGAATTTTTCCATGAAGGGAAATCCCTCTCGAACCCGTAGAGTCCTCTCGAGAACCGACCACCATGTTTTTTTTTTAACAAACCAAATTAGGGTGTTAGTGAGGCTTGAAAAGGAGTGTTTCCGTTGACCTTATGGTGGAAATAGGTTGTGAAAATAAATTTAGGGGGGAAACCGAATTTCTTTGAAAACGTTAGAAAGTATATTAAAATTGGGGAGCATATTTCGTGCTTCCTCTCAAATATTTGCTTCAAAGTCTTTGGTGCACTATACTTATATACAAAAAAGTAGTGTCAATCAATCACAAGCACTCAATCAAATTAAAATAATATTTTATTTTAACTCTATGAACAGTTAAAAGTACAACACATAAATATTTCTCCCCACATGAATAAACCACATATACAGCCGGTTTAGTTTGGTTTAATGGAATTGTATGAACTTTCTTATATTTTAATTTTATGTAGGATGTATTGGAATTCTAATTTCCAATAATCAGTTGACATGTGTAGGATGTATTACCTTCTTTAATAAAATAAAAAATACTTATTTAAATATACAAACCTTTGAAGTCAATATGAATGAAAATAATGTGTGTCATTTAAATATACATTTTGAATTTTGAGTGGGTTAATATCAATGAAACTTAATTTTTGTCTTATGTTAATAGAATGTTGCTACAATACATATGATGTGACATATAACTATGTAAAACTCAGCCAAGTACGTTTTTACAATAAAATAATAATTTCAACACTTAAAGTAAACAACAAATCCTTCAAAACCCTAAAAAACAATTTTAAATAAATGAGGAAGACCTTTTTTGTATTTTAAAATAATAAACATTTTAATAATATTTTCCCATCAATCCATATACGGTCAAATCAGTAGGTTGTACATGAGGAAGCAATTTGACATAGGACTGTAAAAAACGCTGACATTCGCCTCCCGCATATCTTTTCTTCAAGAGTCTGGCGCACCGTTGTGTCAAATATTATAACACTCATTCCTCGGTCGCCTTGTCCACTCGGGAGGTTAAGGTTCGGTAGGATGACATATTTGGGTGGCCGTTTTGGAAGTAGTTCCCGCCACCCTAGTCCACCCATCCCAAACCTTCGTCAACATTTCCTGAATACACATGTACCACATACATAAAATTTTTAAGAAACAATTTGTAATAATATAATATTGAAATAAATAGACATAAAGAGTTGAGTTATTACCAAAATTTGTTATGAGATGATTTATTGAATTGCTGAAATTCCCTTGATGCACCTACAACACACGGTTGCAGTGCATACCAATCCTTCTGTTTACACATCTTCACTTTGGTGCAACAACAATACATAATTTATTTTTTTAATATATTATACACACGTCTACATATAGGGAGTGAGTTCTCTAGGATAGGGTTTAATACGAAATTGTGAAGGAGTAAGGAGAGGTAGAGGGGTATATATAGTACTTGTGGATGTGATTGTTGAGTGTAGTCTTCACAAAAATTTAAAAATAATAATTAATAATATAACCCTAGGTACGGCTACAAATAACCTAAAGCTATTTATTTGACTTTTTCAATCCCTTGAAAAACGTAGTATCAACAAACCCAACCCCCTACTAACTTTTCCTTGGAAGACGTAATTGGAACCAATATGCATGCTCGGTCACAACATTGAATTGGTTCACTGTGCTAAACAAAAATTATGTATTTAAATAAGGTAAATGTTGCTCCCATTGTTATCACATGTAGCAACAAATATCCTAATATTATGTCCAAATAAACATGTGTGGCCAAATGAATAAGAAATTAAATTAGGATGTTTACTAATAATGAAAACTCAATATTTATTTAAATACGATTTTAATATTTCATTAAAATATTATTCGTTGGAGTAAATATTGCAATAATTTTTGTAAGATTACATTAACGTATCACTCGTTGGAATCAAGATTACAATAATTTTTTGAATACTATATAAATATAGATATTTAATAACAAAATTGTTTAATGTTATGAATACAATAGTAGTTTAAGACAAGAAGTGACTCTAGTAATAAAATCAAGAGAATAGTGAATGCGAGTACGCGTCATGATGAGCGAGTACACACTCAGCCCAAACAACCTAAATTCATAGTGCGACTTCTCCCATACTGCATCGGTGTCACTCTGTACAACCCTAGGTCAAACTTCATTCGGTGAGTTCGTTAGAAGAGGAGTGACTCCGGTACCCAACAGCAAACTTCACTACATACTGTGTCACCGCGCATGTAAACACCGCGAGTGACAACGTCAGTACTACGAATGGTTGACTGTCGCGTCGTACAACCCTAGCTCGAACTAGATTCATTGAGTTTTTTAGGAGGATAGTGACTCCGGTACACCAAAGCTAACTTCACTACATACTGTGTGTCACCTTAACCAAAAAACACCGAATCCAGTTCGACCTGGGGTACCGGAATCACTACTCTCCCAACGAACTCACCGAATCCAGTTCGACCTCGGGTTGTACTGAGTGACACTCAACCATTCCTACTACTGACATTGTGACTTGCGGTGTTTACGGGCCCGGTGACACACAATATGTACTCAAGTTCGCTTTGGGGTACCGGAATCACTACTCTCCCAACGAACTAACCGAATCCAGTTCGACCTCGGGTTGTACTGAGTGACACTCAACCATTCCTACTACGACATTGTGACTTGCGGTGTTTACGGGCCCGGTGACACACAATATGTACTCAAGTTCGCTTTGGGGTACCGGAATCACTACTCTCCCAACGAACTCACCGAATCCAGTTCGACCTCGGGTTGTACTGAGTGACACTCAACCATTCCTACTACTGACATTGTGACTTGCGGTGTTTACGGGCCCGGTGACACACAATATGTACTCAAGTTCGCTTTGGGGTACCGGAATCACTACTCTCCCAACGAACTCACCGAATCCAGTTCGACCTCGGGTTGTCTTGAGTGACACTCAACCATTCCTACTACGACATTGTGACTTGCGGTGTTTACGGGCCGGTGACACACAATATGTACTCAAGTTCGCTTTGGGGTACGGAATCACTACTCTCCCAACGAACTCACCGAATCCGAGTTCGACCTCGGGTTGTCTTGAGTGACACTCAACCATTCCTACTACGACATTGTGACTTGCGGTGTTTACGGGCCGGTGACACACAATATGTACTCAAGTTCGCTTTGGGGTACGGAATCACTACTCTCCCAACGAACTCACGAATCCAGTTCGACCTCGGGTTGTCTTGGTGACACTCAACCATTCCTACTACGACATTGTGACTTGCGGTGTTTACGGGCCGGTGACACACAATATGTACTCAAGTTCGCTTTGGGGTACGGAATCACTACTCTCCCAACGAACTCACCGAATCCGAGTTCGACCTCGGGTTGTCTTGAGTGACACTCAACCATTCCTACTACTGACATTGTGACTTGCGGTGTTTACGGGCCGGTGACACACAATATGTACTCAAGTTCGCTTTGGGGTACGGAATCACTACTCTCCCAACGAACTAACCGAATCCAGTTCGACCTGGGGTTGTACTGAGTGACACTCAACCATTCGTACTACGACATTGTGACTTGCGGTGTTTACGGGCCCGGTGACACACAATATGTACTCAAGTTCGCTTTGGGGTACCGGAATCACTACTCTCCCAACGAACTCACCGAATCCAGTTCGACCTCGGGTTGTACTGAGTGACACTCAACCATTCCTACTACTGACATTGTGACTTGCGGTGTTTACGGGCCCGGTGACACACAATATGTACTCAAGTTCGCTTTGGGGTACGGAATCACTACTCTCCCAACGAACTCACCGAATCCGGTTCGACCTCGGGTTGTCTTGAGTGACACTCAACCATTCCTACTACGACATTGTGACTTGCGGTGTTTACGGGCCGGTGACACACAATATGTACTCAAGTTCGCTTTGGGGTACGGAATCACTACTCTCCCAACGAACTAACCGAATGCGGTTCGACCTCGGGTTGTCTTGAGTGACACTCAACCATTCCTACTACGACATTGTGACTTGCGGTGTTTACGGGCCGGTGACACACAATATGTACTCAAGTTCGCTTTGGGGTACGGAATCACTACTCTCCCAACGAACTAACCGAATCCAGTTCGACCTCGGGTTGTCTTGAGTGACACTCAACCATTCCTACTGCGACATTGTGACTTGCGGTGTTTACGGGCCGGTGACACACAATATGTACTCAAGTTCGCTTTGGGGTACGGAATCACTACTCTCCCAACGAACTAACCGAATCCGGTTCGACCTCGGGTTGTCCGAGTGACACTCAACCATTCGTACGACCCACAATGTGACTTGCGGTGTTTACGGGCCCGGTGTGGCACAGTATGTACTCATTTAATCATGAAGCGTACCAGAGTCATTATTCTCCAGACTTTATTACTACACTCACTTGTTCTCTCAAACTACTATTGTATTCGTAACAGTATGTACTCATTTTAATATGTGAGAAACATAAAATGAAGAATAATATTAAAAGTATTTTTTTGTTAGTTTTTTATATTTTTAAGCTATATTATGTTATTATATTATTTAAGATACCCTGAAGTAACTTTTTTTTTTTTAAATGTAACTCTTATAATGTTTTAAATGTGTCTGATAAAATAGTTTTATAAAAATAAGTTTATTTTTAATTTAATTTTCTAATTTCAAATATAAAAAATTTAAAAGTAGTAACTTGTTTTCATACATTAAATTTTATTTAAATTTAAATATTCTTATATAAAATAAAAAAAGAAAAAGACTAAAATATTTTTAAAAAAAATTTAAAAAAAGAGAATGTTTGACAAGTTTATTATTATTATTACAAAAAATATATTTTTACTATATGTGTCATGAGTCATATACAAATAATAAATAAAAAAGTAGGGATGCCTAAAAAAGTAATTGGCAAAAAAAAAAAGAAAACGTACAACCGCTGAATTAATATATTTTAAAATTATTAAAGTGAGAATATGTGAGTAGCTCATTATTTCATTTTTTTTAATAATAATATTAATAAAGGAGAAATTTTTTCTAACCACAATCAACCAAACCACAACAAAATCGATAATTTGGTTGGTTGGAATTACGTCTTCCAAGGAAAAGTTAATAGGGGGTTGGGTTTGTTCAAATTACGTTTTTCAAGGGATTGACAAAATCAAATTTGTCTTGGGGTTATACCACCTTTAGCCGTACCTAGGGTTATATTAATTATTATTTTGTAATATTTGACAAGACTACACTCAACAATCACATCCACAAGTACTATATATACCCCTCTACCTCTCCTTACTCCTTCACCTCTCAATTTAGTATTGTTTTCTTTCCTAGAAAACTCACTCCTATCTGTAGACGTATGTATAGGGATAATATATATAAAAAAAAATAGTAAATTATGTATTGTTGTTGCACGAAGTGAAGATGTGTAAACAAAAGGATTGGTATGCACTACAACCGTTTGTTGTAGGTGCATCAAGGGAATTTCAGCAATTCAATCAATCATCTCATTAGAAATTTCGGTAATAACTCCACTATTTACGTCTATTTTTTTAAAAATTATATTATTACGAATTGTTTCTTAAAAATTTTATGTATGTGGTATATGTATATTCAGGAAACGTTGACGAAGGTTTCGGATGGGTGGAGTAGGGTGGCACGAACAACTTCCAATCATGGCACCCAAATATGCCATCCAACCGAACCTAAACCTCCAATAAGGCCACCGAGGGATGAGTGTTATCTATCATATTTGACACTACGGTGCGCCATACTTTGGAACAAAATGATACGCGGGAGGCAAATGTCAGCGTTTTTACATTTTTTGGTAAAATTATTATTTTATTATAAAGCAGAGTACTTGGGTGAGTTTTAAATATATATGTCACATCATATGTCTTGTAGGAGTTTTTATTAACAAAAGACAAAAATTAATCCATTTTGTTGGGTTAATCCAAATGTAAATCCATTAGTTGGTTGTTCACTTTTATTATTTGAAAATTGTAATGTTTAATACTTTATTGTAATCGAAGTGAGAAATTGTAATGTGGTTACTACAAATTAATTAGCATATATAAAAGATTTCTTTATTCTAATAACGTATTTCTACGTATGTCTTTCCAACCCTAAAATCAATTTTCAACGATCACGAAATAAATTATATGAAAATATGTTTGGAACGTATTTCAATGTACGTCGGAAAATTTGGATCTCCCATATCTCAATAAGTTCAAGTTTGAAAATAACGTACATTAATATACGTGCAGAGTACCTTAAATCGGAAATACAGTACGCTGCAATTATGTTTACTCAATATTTGAATTTAATGAGATAATAAGATTTTTTTTCAAATGTAAACTATAATTTCGAACATATTTATTCGTACATTACTTATTTTAATACATTTTGAACCATTTCCTATTTAGGACCACGTTTTAAAGTTGTTGGGAATTATTTAAAAATTGTCCAAATATTGTAATCTTCTTAACCAAGTATGGACTATTTCCTCTTTAATTTGTAGATACTAACTAAAAAAATCAATAGTTGTCTTATCAATATTTAATTTTCTGTGTACGTCCCACAGTGTACTCACTGACGTTAAATGGAGTATTTCCTACACTTTAAATAACGTACGTCAGCGATTTCACAGTGTAACATCAAATCAATGACTACATTCTGACATGCAGATCTCATGGGATTCCCTGATTTGAGTTAATTAATATACTATTTCAAAACACGAAACCTACCAGTAATTACTTAAGGAGATTTAATATTTGTTGGGCTCTAATATACTAATATGACATTTTTCTTATTAAAATTTGGACAAATCAATTAGGTCAGATTTAATAAATTATGATAGTAGTACCAACAACGATTATGATGTCAAATTTTAATAAATTATTTACGACTGAAATGAGTAGATGTCACATCACCTTTTTAAATTTCACCATTTAAACCATGTACTTATTATTACCATAACATTTAAATATTTAGGTGACAAAGTATTCATTAAATAATTACTCCTTCGTGGGATCAGAGCCAAAATATTAAAAAAAAAGTCATACATGTCACGTGAATTCTTCGAGTATTGTGCCAAATATTATAAAAAAAAACTTGTTTTTATTATTTATTATAATTGTAGGGAATGTTCTATTCTATGTACCTTATATTTTGATCTCTATAAATAGACAAACATCCTACATATAGTTACTTTATTTGTAATAAAATAATTAGGATTAATACAATTAAGAGCACCATGATTTGATATCAATATATTATAACATTTATTGTTGATACATTTAATAGAGTTTCATTTTTTTTTCTTTTACGAAAATTAATTTTATAATTCTAAATTTTAATGCATATGGTGCATGGGACCTCACATTTGATCTTTATGTTCAATTAATATTGATTTTTTTTATATATAATATTTTATTTAGAAACATTTTGTGTTCTTATTTAAATTTAGGCTAGTAAATTTAAATTAATACAACATTTAACAAAAAAGAAGGCAAATACTCATTTTGACAAATTATTTAGATGGTGTTTTGGCACTATAATTAAAAAATAAATTTTATTCTTAACAACTGAAATTTTTTTTTAATAATGCCTACAATTATAAGTGTTTGACAATATTTTCAGAAGATTTTTTTTAAAAAAAAAAATAAATAAAATATAAAATTTTGAGAACACCAAAAAGTTATTTGTCGGAGTTTAATTTCATCAATTTTTTTTTTCCAAATTACTTTAAAATGCATTTCTTTTTTATGAATATATTTATTAATTTTTTTATTGAAGTTTATTTTCTAAGAAAAAAAGAAAGAATAAATAAATAATTTCTGTTTTTACAAAATTACATCAAACAAATATTTTTTAATTTTTGAAAACTTCAAAGTATGTTTTATATTATCATTATTTTAAACAATTTTAAAAAAAATAAAAACAAAACCAGAAAAATTCAGAGTGACTCCTCTTATTATTTAAGATTTGAAAACAATTTTATGTTTTTATAAACTCAAAAGGTGGGTCTACATACAAATTCTTGATTTAGTTAAATATTTTCAAAAACAAAATCTGGGTATTATTTTGAATTTTAGATTGAAAAATAAAATCACTATTTTTCATGTTTCAAACCGTGTACTTATTACTTAAAGATGGTGATGTGACATTTTTATACGGCTGTAATAAATCAATTCACATCATTCATTATGTCTTCCATCTGTACTAATACTTAAAATCATTTTATTTTTACTTTAATTCTGCAAATTATTATTTAAATCTCTCAAACCGTACGTAATTTTGTTTTTAATATAAACATGTCACATCACTTAGTACTTTCCCGATATTGCTTAGAGTTTGTTTGTGGGATTTGATTCACCTTCTCCTTCTATTAAAATTGGTTAACTAATAAATGGGTAAATATTACCATTGTCAAAATTTATTAACTATGAAATGGTTAAATTCGGAAAAAGAAAACCAATATTATTACATCAACCCAATCACGTGTACATCAACCCACCAACCCACTATATAAGTAAAGGTTATGTCTATTCACTAAGCATTTTTATCAAACCCCGTTTTACTGTTACCTACATCAAATGGACCCTTACCAGAACTTCAACCCTTTTGAAACAAGTCCTCAAAAATCCCCACCGCATCCTTTTTCTTCCACAAGACACGTAGGTACACGCGTCACGGAGTCCAAGACTCGTTCAGCGTCCATCTCAGGATGTCCTAACTGTGCAAGGCTCGAGTCTGTTCTCCACGAACACGAAAAAATTATAAAGAAGGCTCATTTACGAGCCACGGAGGCCAAGCAAGAGTCATACAAACTCGCGGAACATCTGTACCATTCAGCCCACGCCATGCAAGCCAACAGTTCAAGAGAAAAATTAGAGGGTATCATGGATGACATTCTCGACTACACCGAGGTGTCCATTCCCCACTACCTACTTCATGTGAAACAAGAATCACCAAGCACTACTCCAAGAGAAAGCCCTTCACGACCAAAGTCCCCGTTCAGAGACAATAGCCCTCCGTCTCAAAGGAAGTTCCCTCAAGTTATAGAACTTGATTGAACATCCGTTCGGTTTCAGTCGTGGTATTTTTCATATATATATATACTGTACTTTTGTTACAACTCATCTCATATGGCTGTTGAATCAACTTTTTGTTAGGCCATTTAATGAGATTGAAGCACTTCTATTATATATCTACTTGTTTGTAACTTTACTATATTATTTTAAGTTTTTTTGCTTTCTGTTTGCAGTTGTGATTTCACAATGATTCACTTCACTTTTACTTCCACAATTAATTAATGAGGAAAGTGACATTAATACTCCAAAATAAACCAAAGTACATATTTCATAACAAATGCGATCGTACAACATTATAGCTTAAAATATAAAATAACATAACTTGGACACTAACACAGTGCATCATTTACTGTTTTTGGGAGAAGTATCCACTCCTCCTTTGTCTCCAACTTCTATATCATCTCCATTTCGGTCCTCACCTTTCTCAGTCGAATCTTTCACATTGTCCTGTTCGGGTGATTTAATTGCACCAGAACATTCACCCTCATCAAACAGTGAGCAAACAGAATTAAGGATAGCCTCTTCATCATTATCATCATCAGAATCCCACATGCAGGGAAACTCATTAACACAGCAAAGTTCTCTAACTTTACGCCGGTGAAGCATTCTCCCGTCTCTCCATGTAGACATAAAGCAGAAAAAGCTTCTATGAAAGATTCATAACGAATTATTTTTATGGACGCATCAGAAGTAGTGTTTTTGCTTACAGCATCTTCGTACGTACTATAGATACCTTCATTTGGTCCATTGAAAATAACCCCGAAAGTGTGGACACGAACTCATACTTGATATATTGTAATGCTAATAACTAAGTTACAAATTAATTTCTCTATAAACTTGATGCTTTGGATTGGAAAACGTCTCAAGTGTCTTATATAAGTCGTGGAGAATAACCCTATAGTACGTTTTTTAGTTAGGCGTACTCCATTGGGATGTACTCCATTGGGCAAATGTGATGTGTCAAAAGAGGGGTGCTTAAATCTCTGAATTACACAATTAAATACACGTGTAGGCGTACGTAGTATGGTCAAATGTCAACATTATTCATCAATGCCGTTTTTCCAAAAAACCTAATGTCCTACGGTACTGTTCTAACGTACGACGATGGTTTAACTTATAAGAAGATGTAGGTGAAGGGCCCATTAATATCAGCCCAACATAAATAAATCCCCAACATATATAAATCAGTAAAACTACCCATTCTACTAAAATAAGACATCACTTTAATACACGTGTACACGCATGGGGTTTTCATAATAGTACTGCGTTATCTTTGTAAAGTACAGGAATGGTTGAATTCATTAAAAGATGTTGGTATAGGCCCATTAATATAAGCCCAATGGATTTAAATGTGAACAACTAACCATTTATTAAAATTTTCTTCTTTTCTTAACATATTTTTTTCCAAAAACAATAAAAGTACAATGTTTTATTTCGGACGTACGAATATGGTTCAACTCATTGAAAAACTTAGGTGAAGGCCCATTAACATTACCCCAATCTATTTAAATCCCACCACCAAACCTTTCAACTCAATAACATCAACCCTTCAAATTTTTCGTCAAATAACCTTATTTCACAATTACATGTGGAATGAAATTAAAACAATTTGTACTATTATACTGTTATGACGTACGAGAGGAGTTGAGTTCAGATTGTAATATTGAAGAGGCCCATTAATATCAGCCCAACAGCTTTAAATGTGATCACCAACTCCACACAACCCTATTATCTCAGCCTTCTATACTCACAAAATCTAATTTCAATCCCCTCACCACCCTCTACACCTTACTCCTCATCTACAATTCTTACAAATCAATAACAAGCCAACATGAATGACGAACACACTTATGAATGGGAAACCATCACAGCAGAGCTAAACATCATAAAACCAGTGAATGAGATTGAGATACAGGACGTGCTAGGCAAGAGTCTCGACAAACTGGAAAAATGGGAAGCATTCTACGAAATGTATGCGAAACGGATGGGTTTCGGCACAAGGAAAGACGATGTACGACGTTCTCATGGGGTCATTGTAATGCGGAGGTGGGTTTGTTGTTCAGAGGGTTCGAAAAAAATCGCATCACCGGACACACCAAGAAAAAAAAGACCTCATGATGTCAGTAGAACCGGATGTCAGGCAGCATTGCGTATTTTACTCACACAACCGTCTAACACTTGGAAATGCAAAGAGTTCAGCACAATGCACAATCACGAGTTGGCTTCATCAAGTGAGGTACAATTTTTGAGATCATATAGAGTTGTCTCCAATGGGTTGCTTGCCCAAGTCAGGTCGATGAACTCCGTAGGAATTAAAACTGCCAACATAATGTCTCATGTTGCTTTGCAAAGTGGAGGTTACGAGAAAATGCCATGTCAACTTCGAGATGTGTACAACAGGGTTGCTGGTGCGAAGCGAGAAGAGAAGATAGAGACGGACTCAGAAGGGGCTCTGGGATTTCTTGATTGTCTCGCAGAGAAGGATCCTAATTTCTTCGTTGTCTATCAGGTTGACGACGAGAATCGCTTGGCTAACTTATTCTGGGCAGATGGAAACTCACGCGTGGACTATGTAGCTTTTGGGGATGTACTAGGATTTGACACAACCTACATGACGAATGAGTACAATAAGCCCCTCACTGTTCTCATTGGCGTCAACCACCATTTCAACACATGCATCTTCGGATTTGCTCTCCTCCTCCACGAGAAGCTTCCATCATATTCTTGGCTACTTCAAAAATTTCTAGAATGCCATGGAGATAAGAAGCCAAGTGTTGTAGTTAACGACCAAGATGCGGCCATGAAACAAAGCTATCGTTGAACACATGCCCGATGTTACGCACCGTCTCTACGCTTGGCATCTCAATACAAATGCTTCGAAAAAGGTTAAAGATCCGATCTTCTTAAAAACATTTAAGGATCTCATGTACAACTACTACGAGGAGGAAGAATTTGAAGCAAGATGGTTAGACGTCATCCAAACCCAACAACTAACAGATAATGATGGTGTCAAACAACATTCGAGTCAAGACAACAATGGGCAGAAACGTATTTAAGGGGTTCATTCGTTGCAGGAATGAGAACCACACAACGTTGCGAATCCATCAACTCCGCTCTAAAAAAATTTTTAGAGAAGAATTATTGCTTGCGTGAATTTGTAACAACCATAGATATGACAGTCTCAAAGCTCAGACACAACGAGGCCGCAAAGGACTTCAAAAGCAGATGCACTCGACCTCACCCACCTAATCCTACCTGCTTGACCACTTACTACAACCAATGTCTTTGAATTCTACACAAGAACTATGTACCACAAGGTTGCTGAGCAGCTTGATTTAGAGAATAACTATTTTGTCCTAACTCAAGAGCAAGAAGGAGAGTGGCAGATATTCACCATTGGAAAGTTCCAGCATCCGGACGTCCAATACCGAGTTCATTACTGTGAAGGCCGACGAGCACTACACTGTAGTTGCTTGCTCTATGAAAGTCAAGGGTACCCTTGTAGACATTTATGGGCTACAATGAAAAGATTAAACATGAGAAGAATACCTAATTCTCTTCTCATGAAGCGATGGAGCAAATCCGCAAAGATAAATCTCCACCTACATTTTAACCCGCCAGCACAACCACAACAGCACATTTACGAGATGGCTAGGTTTGGATCTCTCAGTTCACTGACTTATAACTTCACTTTCTATGCAGCGAAATCAGAGGACTCGTACAACCGTGCAAAGGAAGAGCTTGAACGGCTAACTCTAATGTTCAAGGAAGAATTTGACTTGAATTCCAATCCGGAAGGAGAGACGCCACAACCTGGAAGATATCGTAGCAACCCCAACATTATTAAAGACCCCGAAGTTGTGAGAACAAAGGGTACGGGAAATACAAGGGAAGGACCAAACGGGGAGCAGATCCCAAGAAACTCAAGACATTGTCGCATTTGTCGCTCATCAGACCATGATTATCGACGGTGCCCAAATCGTCAACATAACACTGGATCTCAGGGGCAACAACCTCCAAACAATCAACCACCATCTGACTCATTCAATGACCACTCCAACGCGTATTTCCCGGAACCGCCTTCCTCCACACAAGAGTCTTACTATAGTCATTCTTATAACTAGCTACTTTTAGCCATTGTTGTTTTAACGTTTATGACTCTACTTATTGCAACCCAAGATCTACATTTATATACTTCTTGTTATGTTTGCTGTGTTTAAGGTAATTCTCTCATCTTCACCAAACCTCAAAATTATTATTGACGAACAACTAAATTATGCCTAGGAAAAAAAACTGAATCTTATAAGGTGAAAAAATATATTTTTCTGGTAATTTTTAATATACGAAATATTTACAATTACAAAATTACACCAACTAAAAACTCAATGTATAACAACAAATAATTTCATCACTAAAAAAAAAAAATTCTAAACAATATACTACGAAACGTAAATGAACGTACTCGGTACGTGAAATTTTGTACTCGGTACGTGATATTATGTACACTAATTTTACTAAACATCACGCAGAAATAAGTAATGTACACGGTACTCTATATAATGTACTTAATTACCATCCCACAAATACATATGATCTTATGAATGAAGGAAAATACCAAAATAGCCTTAATCCGACAACATGGACCCACTGCCTACAGTGTTTTCGTACCATCAACTGCCAGGAACAGTGAAGAGTGATGTACCTTTTTGTACTCTAACTAACACAATCAGTACCATTTTGTACTTTTTCCGTACCTAATTATTTTATAATTAAAAAAATAAAATCCCAACCGGTAACCACACCTACAACAACCGGTTACCACTTACATTTTAAAAATTAAAAAACATTTAAAAGTACGGTGGGGCCCCCCTGCCGTACAACGGATTCCAATCCGTGTTTTGCATATATGGGCACAAAATCGGCTGCCTATATTATTATTGGTGTAATTAATTATCAGATTTTACATAATTTGAGAAAATAGTTTTTTAAAAAATATCGTTAACCGATCTTAGAATGTCATCTATAAAAAATGTTAAATACTATTGGTTCCCAATAGCAATGCTCAATATGTAAACACAGAAATATCAATTAATAACACAAACCTTTACCTATTTTGGGAATAATTTTCTAGTCTAATTATTTTTTTCATCTTTGTGTATGTTATAGTTTGAAATTGCACCTAAATCTCTTACTATGGGAATTAGGACTCTCTTGGATCACGAATTCAAATAGTCACACGTGTAACATAATATTTGACCTTGATTTCAACATGTAAATTTTTTTAATTTTTTTAAAATTTTACAGAGTGTCTTAAATAACTATAACATATATGACTATGAGAAATAATTTGATTAAAAAATTATTTAAAATACCCAAACAAATATAAATATATTAATGCATCCCTTTTTAAGGGGTGCATCGTATAATTTTTTTATATTATTTGTGTCAACATAAATTATTGGGTGCTTCTACAATGCATTCTACTAAAATAGGTGCACTAATTCAATCCCTAACTGTTTCTGTATCTATAAGAATTTTTTAGCCTTAAGTTTTTCATAGTCGTGTACATTATAATTATTTAAGACATCTTATAAAATTTTGGGAAATTTGAAATGATTTACAAAATAACAAATTAATGTTCAAACCGTCTATTTCACACACGTATAAAATAAAAAAGTCATGCAACACTCTTTAAATACTATTTTCGATACATTAATTTTTCTAAATTTCGCAAAAAAAATTTAGACATCTTAAATAACTACAACGTATACGATCATAAAAAATAGACTAAATATTTTTTTAGACACTAAACAATAAAAGTGCATCAATGCACCTATTGAAAATACTAGAGTTAAGTTTCTTTATGTTTATAGGTCTATAAAAAAAAATATGGTGATTCTACAATGCATCCTCTTAAAAGGGATGTACTGACTCTTGACTTGTTTCGACATTCAGAAGAATTTTTTAGTCTAATTTTTTTTTTCATATTCATGTACGTTATAGCTATTTAAGATAACTTACAAAATTTTGAGAAATTTAGAATAATTTACAATATAGAAAACAATGTTCAAACAGTCTATTTTACACGCGTATAAAATAAAATAGTCACGCGTGCAACACACTGTTTGGACGTATTTTCGGCGTGTTAAACTTTTCCAAATTTCTTAAAATTTTGCAGGATGTCTTAAATAACTATAACGTATATGACTATGAGAAAAAATTTGACTAAAAAATTATTTCAAGTGCTAAAACAGATAAGGGTGCATTAATGTATCCATTTTAAGGGGTACATTGTAGAATTTCCTAAAAAAATAAAGAAGCTTTTCCATTTTTACATTTCAAACTAATTTTTTTTTTGCATTTTTACGGAATTCTACATTGAAACTCCTATTGCAACTAACGCTGTAACTACTTTAGAAACTCAAACCGTAAATTTTAAAAAAAAAAGTTAAAAAAATAATATACGAGGTAACTCCACAAAAATAAATTCATACAAAAGCTTTAAAAAAATCCTACAAAGAGAAGAGACTACTAAAAATAAATAAAAAAATATTTATAATATATGCAAAATATTTCAACCAACCTTACACATTCCACTTAGTAAACTTAATTATTGTAAAAATTCAAATATGTATATATCATTACTCAAATAAAAATGCTTGCCACTTCAAAAATAAATAAATAAAGTGTGGCTAAATATTATTTTGTATCTTATATTTTGTAAAAGTTAATAATTGAACCATCTATTTTGTTAAATAATAAAATAAACCATGTATTTCCTAAAATGGTAAAAATAGGATCCTGAGCTTAATTTTTGACAATTTTTTTTAATATAACCAACTTGAAGACAATTCCTAACACGAACAGATACTTTTGTTAAAATACTTTTAGATCGGATTATTAAATTTTATATTGACAAAAAATCAGTTCAGGGTCCTATTTATACTATTTTATAAAATACAAAATCCATTATGTCATTTAATAAAATAAAAGATTCAATTAGTAAATTTTGTAAAATACAGAATCCAAAATAGTACTTACCCATAAATTTTTTACTTAAAAAAAATTATAGAAAGGGAACCTTGTCTCTTGTGTGTGTTTACCTAGGAATCTTGATCATGTGTATAGATTTTTGATAAAATTTTGTGTGGAATTATTATAAATTAAAAAAATACTTATAAAAGTTTCTACTCGAAGTAGATAAGGGCAAGTAGTGAGTAGTGTTGTAAGTGTTTGCCTAAATTCAAATAAAAACAAAGTAAAAACAGTTGATATCCTTTGTTTTTAGATAATGATAAAAAGTGTCCCTCTAATGTAATTGTGAGGTGGGTTTTGTCATTTACTTACTCAAATCAAAGCCCATCACACTCGGATCGAATTGGCAAGTAACAAAAATGAAAAATAATAAATGAAAAATTACTTTTTAGTCAATTTTTGTAATTGAAATTATACACTGAAATATTTTATTATTTTTTATTATAGTGTTCATTTTAATTATAATATTATTTTTATAAATTTTTAAAATAATTTATACTATTATAATTAGAGTTCTTGTTATTTCAATTTAACAAATATATTTAAAAAAGTTTAAATTTATTTTTAGTATGTAAATTTTTCAAATTTTTTTGAAAATATATAAGAATAATATTATAATTATAATAAATATCACTGAAAAAAATTAAAAAAAATATTCTAAGATGTATTTTCGAATACAAAATTTAATTAGAAGTTATCAAATGATAATGATAGGAAAGTAAGGTAAGGTAGTATGTTAATGTCATTAGCCAACTGGAAAATTTGGAGCTAAGTCCAATCCAAATTCCAATGACAGCCAATCTTTTATACATAAATACTAAATAGGTGGGTTTGTAATTTTTGTGGACCAAACCCAACCAAGCTTAGAACCAACCAAGAGCCATGGACCCATTGGACCCAAGCTCCAAACTCACCCAACCCCAACTCACTAGATGTGGATGTGGTCACCCTTCAAACCCTAGTCCCTTTTAACCTCTTTTGTACTTTTTCTTATATACTTAATGACACTCACCCCACCATTACAAACAATCAAACAAATATTATTTTTTAACATCATTACACGTTACAATCATATAATACGTATATTATAGTACTTATCATAAATTCTAAATTCACAATACTAATCATTGAATTGAACATTGTTGTTCATAAGTAAAATTATTTAAAGTGACTATGAATTTCTTATTTTATGTATATTTTATTTTGATCTTCAAAAATTAATTTGTGATGATTTCACAAAAAAAAATTCATCACAACCGACACTTTATGTTGGCATTTTTATAATAATTTTGTAAGAAAAACTTACTGTTTTCATCTTCCAATAGCAATGTGGCAACAATTTTTAGTTAAAAGAAGAAGAAAAGTGAGCATAAAATAATGGGTAAATACCATTTTGGATTTTTTATTTTGCAAAAGTTACAGATTGGACCCTGTATTTTGTTAAATGACAAAATAGACCATGTATTTTCTAAAATAGTAAAAATAAGATCCTGAGCTTAATTTTTGATAACTTTTTTTTTAATACAACTAACTAGAAGACAATGCTTAATACAATGTAAACAGTTTTGTCATATATCACTTTTAGATCGGATTATAATTAAACTTTATTTTGACAAAAAAATCAATTCAGAGTCCTATTTGTACTATTTTAGAAAATACAAGGTCCATTTTGTCATTTAACAAAACATAGGATCAGTGGCGGACCCAGAATTTAAAGTGAGGGGGGCGTAAATAAATTTAAAAAGAAAATATAAAGTGTAGTTAGTGGGGTTTGAACCTTTACCCTCTAACCTATTTACCAATTACCTTAACCATTACACCAATGTTACTATGATGCCTATAAATATCATCTTTTAATACAAATATATGTTGTAACTAATTAAAATACATATACATTTTTTTCTTGATTTTTTTTTTCAGGGGGGCAGTCCGCCCCCCTCGCTACAATGTGGGTCCGCCCCTGCATAGGATCAACTTTTGTAAAACATAGGGTCCAAAATAGTATTTACCCTATAATAATTATTATTGTTTAATCTCAAACTTATCATCCAAATTGGTGGGGACTTAAGGGTTAAAATAGTCCGAAAGATGGTAAATAATGAGATATTAATTGAGTGGATATAAAGAATGCAAAGCCATGAAAAATTAAAAGGGAATTAATTATAAAATTAGTGAAAGGAATAAATTGGAAAGAGGAAATTAGAAAATAAAAAATAAAAAAATATAAAAAAAAGGGTATTATCCGATAGGATGCTCTGCACACCATTCAACACACGCTACGTCAGAGTCACTGGAAACCCTACCTTCCAAAAACAATCCAACATACATACATCTTCCCTCACATATTATCATCTGTGCTACACCACACTCTAACCTCTTTATACCCCTTACACTACATTTTATTTTATTTTCTTTTTTTAAAAAAACTCACTCACAATAACTTTTGAAAGAATGGTATTAAGAAAATAATGTTCTATTTTTTTTTGTTTTTTTAAATTTACTATTTATGCTCTACATGAATACTATTTATTTTTTGTATGAGATATGTGTATATATTATTATTATAGTTTTGAAATGAATAAAATATGCTCAAAGTAAAATTTACTTATTTTGTTACACATATTGTTATTTTTTGTAACGTTCCCGCTTCAAGCTTCTATTGGGTCCTTATACCCACGGAATGAATGACTCTTATACACGAGTACGTCACTCTGGCTGCTTCATGGATTGATGACTGACCCTACAGACCAACACGAGTGTTTTCAGCGTGCTTTGTCCTCACTCACACGCATCTTGAAAAATCTTCCCAGGAGGTCACCCATCCTTGAAATTGCTCCAGGCCAAACACGCTTAACTGTGGAGTTCTTTCGAGATGGGCTACCGAAAAACAAGATGCACCTTGTTGATATAGGTAGTACCAATCAATCCATTTAAGTCATCTTCAACTGTGTAGTCACATACCTACACAGTCTCAGAATCATCCCACTTGACTTTCTCCAGGCGGTGTGGGATTACACAGCTTACCCAGTATTTCCCCTTACAAATTACGGGACTACTGACTGTCACATTTTTTTGATACATGTTCTAAGTAATAATTTAAATCTAATTTTTAACACTATAAATTATTCAAAAATTTTCAAAAAATTTACAAATAATTATAAATAATTACAACATACACATACCTAATTATATAAAAAAAATATTTTCTCAAAATAAATAGTGAATTAATATCTCATTTACAATCTCAAGTTTAATATCACTTAATGTACATGCTAGTTGTTTCTTTTTAAATTACAATACTAATTAATAATGGCCACATGATGACACCAAACTCTTTTACAATATTAAAATAAAAATTATATGAAAAAAAAAACCATGGTTTCCAAGTCAAATTTAGGCAAGATTTTCATTATATTTTTTTTACATTTTTGATTAAGATATAATTATTAATACTAAATGCTATCCACATGTCATTTATAAAAATATTGTTCTACAATACATATCCATCAACGGTCTTGATTAGTCGATATTGAATGAGGGTCCAAGATTGAAGATAACGGTGCGAAGCACGAGATAAAAACCCAATAAAAAATGTAAAAACAACTAAAGTGAATAAAAAAAAAAAGGAGAAAAATGCTCCGACATTGATGCGTTCGAACTACGCGCTCATCGTTCCCGCTTGATCGAACAAAATAGTCACGGGCCCCACGTTTTAATACCCATTCCTTTAATCTCAACCGTTCAAGTTTTCGAATCTCGATGCGGATTAAATCAACGGCTCACGTGATGTATCTAAATGAAAATAAAATAAATAAATAGAATAATAATAATTATAATAAGAGTTTTAGAATATAAATCGAGCGATAGGCCTTGCAGATTTTCTACTCACTTCACACTCTTTTCTCTCTTCTAATAGCGTTTGAAGCTCTCTCTGTATTTCCCGGCGACGGATTACCGGTCGAGCTAGGGTTCCGGCGAGGATGGGGAGTACGGTTCTTTCTGAACTTGGGACGGAGATCGTGATCCCGATTTGCGCTGTCATTGGGATCGTATTCTCGCTCGCGCAGTGGTTCCTTGTTTCTCGCGTGAAGGTTACGCCGGAGCGCAACCCGTCGTCATCGGGTCCTAACAGTAACAAGAATGGCTACAATGATTACCTCATTGAAGAGGAAGAAGGTCTCAACGACCACAACGTTGTCCTTAAGTGTGCCGAAATACAGAATGCCATTTCTGAAGGTAGAGATTTGAGTTTTAGATCGTAAGCTTCAATTTTTTTTAGATCTGAAAGTTTTGTTTTTTCTTTTTACCTTTTCATTTTTTTTGATATTTGTTTCTCCAAAAATATTGGAGACATATGATTTGTTTGGTTTAAGGGAAAACAAAACGGAAGTTTGAATCTGTAGTTTTCCCTTTTTATGTTCAGTTGATTTGCCAGTGCGAAAGTTTTGAAACCTAAATCTAACCTCTTAAGCTGGTTTTAGGGGGTGAAAATCCCAGTAGCGGTAGCCTTTTCTCTCTGCACCTTTTCTCTTGGAGGCATTTGTCGGTCCAATAGCATAGGAGAATAGTTTTTATTACAAAGGTTCTAGGGTTTAATCTGAGCAGAAGACAGGGTTCTGATTTGTTTATATGTTTATTTTATTATTATAGAGTTTCTTCTGTTTACTTTATGTGGATCTAGCCTTTGTCAAGAACAAAAAAGGGAGCGCTTTTCAGTCTCAGCGAATTAAAAATTTAATCTTTATCGTGATGTTGTTGTTGGTATTATTAACGCAGTTAATGTTTTCGTCTTATGCAAATTGGTATTTTCACTTTCTGGTGTTCAATTTATGATATAATTTAGAATATGGCTACTGTCTGTGAGTATTGGTGAGTGTTCAGTACACGTGCGAGATGTCATCTTATATGGGTGGCAGCTGGCATGTGTACTATTGATTTGAGAGTATTGCTATGATATTTTTATATATTTTTTTTGGGGTAGTGTTTCATTTGTTTTGGAAGTAGCTTTTTCAGTGATCTGCTGATTAAATTATATCTTTATTTCTTTTTCTTGCTGCTCTGAATTTGCACTTTTGTAGGAATATGGTGTAATAAATCTGTGGAATTTTCAATAAACAGAAACACAATGTGTTGTTAATAATTCTTTTTCATTAACTTCTAAAAGTTTGATAAAGAAAAACTATGTTTTTTTTTTTTTTTGGAAAAAAAATTAAAATAAAAATCTACTTCTGTATGTAGTATTGAGTAATAACTTTAGCTTTTACATGTGGTTGACATTTTTAAATTTGGCATGGTTTTTCTTTTTTCATGATGATTAACAACTTGTCTTTTAAGTACTATTGAAATGGAGAGGAAGTTGAAATCTCCCAGCTGTATAAACAACTTGTTTTGCAGTGCTACTTCTTTGCATTACCTATTTCCTTATTTACTGTCTTGGACATTGTATGATTGTTCATATAGTGGTAGTGATATTATGGCATTGTCACTTCTTTTTCCAATTGTTTACTCATGAACTTTGCTCTGATTGAATGTAACAGGTTCCACTTCATTTCTATTTACCATGTATCAGTATGTTGGGGTTTTCATGGTTGCTTTTGCAATCTTGATCTTCGTCTTCCTCGGTTCTGTTGAGGGCTTCAGCACTAAGAGTAAGGCTTGCACTTATGATAAGGAAAAGACTTGCAAGCCAGCACTTGCCACTGCACTCTTCAGTACTGTGTCTTTCGTGCTCGGTGCTGTTACCTCAGTCCTCTCTGGTTTCCTTGGGATGAAGATTGCAACTTATGCCAATGCAAGGACAACATTGGAAGCAAGAAAGGGAGTTGGAAAAGCCTTTATTGTTGCATTTAGGTCTGGTGCAGTGATGGGTTTTCTTCTTGCTGCCAATGGTCTTTTGGTGCTTTACATTACAATCAATCTATTTAGATTGTACTATGGTGATGATTGGGAAGGTCTTTTTGAGGCTATTACTGGTTATGGTCTTGGTGGTTCTTCCATGGCTTTGTTTGGTAGAGTTGGTGGTGGTATCTACACCAAGGCTGCTGATGTTGGTGCTGATTTAGTGGGGAAGGTTGAGAGGAACATTCCTGAGGATGACCCAAGAAACCCAGCTGTAAGCAATATCATATTTCTTTCGAGTTCAATGTTCAATTAATTTCTCCTGGTTCCTTTTCCTTATACTTTTTGGTTTGTTTTTCTCTTCAGGTGATTGCTGACAATGTTGGTGATAATGTTGGAGATATTGCTGGAATGGGGTCTGATCTTTTCGGTTCATATGCTGAAGCATCTTGTGCTGCTCTTGTTGTTGCTTCCATCTCATCTTTCGGTATCACCCACGATTTCACTGCAATGTCTTACCCTCTCCTAATCAGTTCTACAGGAATTCTTGTTTGCTTGATCACAACCCTCTTTGCGACTGATTTCTTTGAGATCAAGGCTGTCAATGAAATTGAACCAGCTTTGAAGAAGCAGCTTATCATCTCCACTGTACTTATGACTGTTGCAATTGCAATTGTTAGCTGGATTGCCCTTCCGACATCCTTCACAATTTTCAATTTTGGAACCCAGAAAGTAGTAAAGAACTGGTAATGATTTGGCTTCTTTCAATTTGTAGACAGTGTAATGTTTCTTTCACTTGTTGACATTATTCTGGTTTTGCAGGCAATTATTTTTGTGTGTGGGTGTTGGTTTGTGGGCTGGACTTATCATTGGATTTGTGACCGAGTACTATACTAGCAATGCATACAGGTACTTATTCTTAAGAGTTCAAATGAATTTCTTTTAGGTCTTTTCAACCACTTGTCATGACACATTCTTCTGTTTGCAGCCCAGTGCAAGATGTGGCTGATTCCTGCAGGACTGGTGCCGCTACCAATGTTATTTTCGGACTTGCTTTGGGTTACAAATCTGTCATCATTCCAATTTTCGCCATTGCAGTCAGCATTTTTGTTAGTTTTAGCTTTGCTGCTATGTATGGTATTGCTGTGGCTGCCCTTGGGATGCTTAGCACCATTGCTACTGGTTTAGCTATTGATGCTTATGGTCCCATCAGTGACAATGCTGGAGGTATTGCTGAAATGGCTGGTATGAGCCACCGTATCCGTGAACGAACAGATGCTCTCGATGCTGCTGGAAACACCACTGCTGCAATCGGAAAGGTGGTTCCTCTTTCAAATAAATATTATATATTCATTTACCTTTATGATATGCTTGTGCACCTTTTTAAGTTTTTAACTGCTTTCTTCATCGTATGATTTGGCAAATGCTCATGAACTTTTTGTCTGCTTGTCTCTCTTTTAGGGGTTTGCCATTGGATCTGCTGCTCTTGTGTCTCTAGCCTTGTTCGGTGCATTCGTGAGTCGTGCAGGTGTTTCGACTGTTGATGTCTTGACACCAAAGGTCTTTATTGGTCTGCTTGTGGGTGCTATGCTTCCTTACTGGTTCTCAGCTATGACAATGAAGAGTGTGGGTAGTGCAGCTCTTAAGATGGTTGAGGAGGTCCGCAGACAGTTCAACACCATCCCCGGTCTCATGGAGGGTACCGCTAAGCCAGATTACGCTACATGTGTCAAGATCTCTACCGATGCCTCCATCAAGGAGATGATTCCACCTGGTTGCCTTGTCATGCTTACACCTCTCATTGTCGGAACACTCTTCGGTGTTGAGACCCTCTCCGGTGTCCTAGCTGGTTCCCTTGTGTCCGGTGTCCAGGTAACATTAATAAAAAAGTCATCTTTAGACATTATTCATACAAACATAGATATACTTAATCTTTTTGTTACGTTTTGCTTGTCTTATCAGATCGCAATATCTGCTTCAAACACTGGTGGTGCATGGGACAATGCCAAGAAGTACATTGAGGTAAATATTGTTTCAGTTTACCATGTAAAGATTACTTTTTTATCTCCTTAAGCGCATTTAGTTGATAACATTTTTGTTTTTAAATTTTCAGGCCGGTGCTTCGGAACACGCAAGAAGTCTTGGCCCCAAGGGTTCAGACCCACACAAGGCAGCTGTTATTGGTGACACCATTGGTGACCCACTCAAGGATACCTCTGGCCCATCACTTAACATCCTCATCAAGCTTATGGCAGTCGAGTCGCTTGTTTTCGCACCCTTCTTTGCCACCCACGGTGGACTTCTTTTCAAGATCTTCTAAGTGAAAATGATGATGGGTTTGAAAAAGATGTAGTAATCTCTCATTTTGTTCTATTTTTGGTCCCTGAGGGGCAGAAAGATTTTAATTGACTTCTTTCTTTCTTTCTTCCTTTGTGCTAGTACTTGTACTGGTACCTCTTCTTCTTCTTCTTAGGTAGTGTTTGGGATAAAATTATGAACCCTGAGAATCAATTACAAACACTAGTTGCGAAAGTTAAAAAAAAAAATACCTTTTGATAATATTAAATGATTGTTGAAATGGGGCTTACATAGGCTCCCACAATTTTCATTTTCATTATATTTGTCCCTTTTAAATAATCCACTATGATATGATCATCTTATATATCTTTATTTACTTGCTTTAGTGCCAATAAGAACATAGTATAATTAGGTAAAAATTCATTTTATGATATAGTTGTATACTCTACCACCCCACTAACATAATCATTATTGATTCTCAGTCTTTTTTAATTAACTTATTTTGGGTCAATTTTTTGCACTCAATAATTTGTGGGGTTCATCTAGTTGCAATATGATGGTTCAGAATGTAATAAACATATAAATAGAGTGAGTACACTAAGTTTGACTAATAAGACCATGAATGTTGATTTGTTTGGAAAAATAAAGACCATTTTTGTTTTCCTGTTTTCTTTTCAGAGTTTCAAACAAAGAATTCAATAAGGTCACAAGGCGTAGACTTAATAAGCAAAACTCCAATCCAAAGTACTTAATATGAAAATTTTATATACCTGACGATTTGGGGTTGATAAGATAGAGTTGGGTGTGGCTTTGAATTACAAAAAGGACGGTTTCAATCACTCATTTCTTTCTTGTTGATTTTTTTGGTTAATTATTTGCATTAATGTTAAGAGGATCTGATACAAAATTATCATTTTACAAATTCATACAATTAATTTATTAAAGGGAAATATCAATTTAACCAACGAGTTTTGCTCCAACATGATTAGTTTTTGTGTTTTATCAACAAAAGTATTTTATGAAATAAATCAAAAGAGATTTGAACTTGGTTTTGCTTGAATAGTTTTGAGAAGAAAGATTCTATATATATTAAAGATTAAAAGCCAAAATGATTCAAAATATTTCATTAAGTATTAGGCCGAAGACAGTGTGGTAAACTTCCTTCAGTTAAGATAATAGCCGAACGAGCTACTAAATGAGTTCGAGAATTATTTAGGTGTCGTTTGGTAACACTTTTGTTTTTCAATTTTTTAATCACAAAATGAAAGTAAAATTTTGTTTTTAAAAAATTTATTTTTGAAAAACAAAAATGCGTTCTGTAACAACTTTTGTTTTTCAATTTTATAAACAGAAAACAAAAGTGTGTTCTGTGAAATTCATTTTTATTTTTATTTTTTTAATTTTATTTAAGTCGGGTCTAGGTCCGGGGTCGGATTCGGGTTCGCATCAGAAGCCGGGTTCAGCGCTAGGGCCGTGGGGAGGAGATTTGGTCCGGGTCTGGTCGTAATCCAAAAGATTGATTACGAAAAAAAACTATTTAAAAAAATATTGAAAGTGATTTTTTTGTTTTTAAAATTTTGATGTCTAATTATAAAATTGAAAAGTAAAAACAGTTTTATAGAACATGTTTTTGAAAATATTTTCACTTTTCCACTTTTAAAAACAGAAAACTGATTAAAAAAATGTTACCAAACGCCACATTAGTTTATTAGAGTAAAAAAATAGAAACATAAGAGAAATTTATTTCATAGTACAACAATGTCATTAAGAACTATGACAAATTCTATTCAAAAGGGAAAAAAAAAAGAACTATGCCAAATTCAATTTGAAACTTAGAACTATGTCATTTATTTATTTATTTTTATTTTTACTATAATCACTAGAGAATAAGGGTTCATTCGGTACGCGTATAAATGTTGTATTGTATTAAATAATAAATAATAGGGTAAATACCATTTTGGACCCTCTGTTTTACAAAAGTTACCAATTGGACCCTGTGTTTTGTTAAATGACAAAATTGACCCTGTATTTTCTAAAATAGTACAAATAGGACCCTGAATTGATTTTTTTTTGTCAAAATAAAGTTTAATTATAATCCGATCTAAAAGTGCTATGACAAAACTGTTTACATTTTTTGTATCTGTTCGTATTAAGCATTGTCTTCAAGTTGGTTGTATTAAAAAATAGTTGTCAAAAATTAAGCTCAGGGTCCTATTTTTACTATTTTAGAAAATACAGGGTCCATTTTGTCATTTAACAAAACACAGGGTCCAATCTGTAACTTTTGCAAAACACAGGGTCCAAAATGGTATTTACCCTAAATAATACTATGTTTGGATTAAGCAATGTATTGTATTAATTATTACGACTAATTTTTTTAATACAATGTATGTTGTATTATTTAATACATAATAATTGGTCCGTATTAGCTTGTATTATAATATTTACAAAGAATTTGGGATTAACACCAATCTCCGACCCAGACCCGGACCCCGGACCCCGACCTGAACCCCGACCCCGGACCCGGACATAGACCCATACCCTGACCCGGATCCGGACCCAGATCCCGAACCTCGGAAACAAACTCCGACCCAGATCCAAACTCGTAGTTGGTGTTGGGATCGAGTGTATTAAAAATATATTATAACTTTACACAATTAATTAATACAAGTCAATACCAAACATTGTATTGTATTAAATAATACTAATACAATACAATACAATCTAACACAATACAATACAATACAATACGGCGTACCAAATGAGTCCTGAGAGTATTACTTTATCATGATGCAATATTTGACAAAATGTAACATAATATTTGTCATAAAGCAATACTTCTTATCTTGTGTATGGCTTGTTCAATTTTTTAATACGAATAAAATGCCTTAAGTTTTTTAATTAATAAATTAAATTATACAAAATACAAGGATTACTACTAAACATCAATTTCACAATTTTTACATCATCAATATATATTATATGGGGGTAAGTTGAAAAATACTACTTTTATTAATCAATTAATCAAATTTACCTCTAATTTTATATTTAATTAAAACATACCTCTTTTTATATGTATTGTATCCAAAATACCCTGACATAAGAGAGTCACATAGAGAGTATCTTGAAGTGACAGGGACAAAATTGGTACAATATTTAAAAAAAGAGGTAAAAATAATAGACTTTAAAAAAGATGGTAAAAATAAATAAAAAAGACAATATAAAAAGGGTATAGAGTGTAATTTCCTCTATTTTATTTGGACCTTATAAAAGAATTGAGCTTTTTACATCACATACTGAAATTTTTAATTTTTTTATTTTTTTGTGGGGTGGAATTTTTTTTCAAAAATAACGTATAAGTTTTCATTGAAATGATTACTTGAGTTAGAATCATTTAAATAAAAGGACTAAACTATTTGTAAATTAAGCCTATATTCTATAGGACATTTCTTCAATCTCTCCCAAAATTTTTACTTTTAGTCACAACAAAATTTGTGACTAAAAATAAAAAGTTGTGACTAATTATAAATTGTTATTTTTTTATTGTGATTAAAAGGTCTGTAGCTAAAAGTATTAGTCACAATTATTACAATTTGTTGTGATTAAATATACTATTAGTCACAATACTTGTTGTGATTAAATGTACTATTAGTCACAATACTTGTTGTGACTAAAATTAAATTAGTGACAACTTGTATCCATATTTTTAGTCACAAAATTTTTGTTGTGACTAAAAGTTACATTTAGCCACAAAATATATATATCTTGGGACTAAAGTTATTTTTAAAAATAGCTTTTTTTTTGTTATGTATGCCTATTAAGAGAATCATATTAAGAAAAGATACAAACATTGAATTATCTTTTTCTTACAAAAAAAAAAAAAAATAATATTAATGTATTGAGTTTTCTCTACATAGTTATTTCACGTTCAATTTGATGGCGATATTTATTTATTTGAAAAATTAAAAGGTCTTATTATTATTATTATTAGTACAAATTAAATTTAGATAATAAATTAGTAGAAAAAATAAACATTTCAAGATTTTTTTTTTTTGCTAAATTACCATTTCAATATTTGATTATAGTATATAACATTGGTTTTTTCTTTTCTTATATCTTCATCTAGTCGGATCGGATGAAAATTCTTATCCCCGTCTGTACATAATAAATATTTTATTTACTTATTTATTTATTTTTTTCTTTTCCAGTCTTGCTTTGGGTGCAATCAATATTTCGTTATATATATTTTCTTTTCTTTTTTTCAAATTTATATAAATGATTAAACGACAACGATTATTATTATTATTATTATTATTATTATTATTATTATTATTTTGTCATGGTGAGGAGATAGATATATCTTAGGAGGATCAATATGCATGTGGGTCTTTCAATTAAAAGGTGTCACTCTAGAGTCTAATACTACCCTTAAATTAAACATGAGATTTGGTTTTCAACAATAATATCTTTTTTTTTTATTCAGAAAAGATTTTCAACAATATAATATCACATTCACATCAAATAAAACGTGTTCTTTTATAACATGATATATACAATAATTGCTAAACTAGCTAACTCAGCTAATCATGCATAATATTAACCATATGTGTTGTTGGAGCAAGTAATTATTTTATTTGTGTGATACATAAAATAATAAAAAGATACTAGCTTGTGCTAAAATAATTTTCTAATCATTTTATATTGTTACAACTTATACTTATGACATTAATAAAAAAAATGACTTATTTCACAAGTCTTTTTTACTGATAAATGCCAGTTAGGTTCGTTAAGAAAATGGTTAATTAAAAAATAAAATAAATATAAAAAACAATAATAAAAAAAATTAAATAAAATCTAAAACGTAATTGAAAACTTGACTGGAAAATCAAATCATACTACCAAATCAAATGCTTTTTAAGTTCATCAATCTTCAACCTGATTCAAACCAATTAATCCACAATTAAATTAATTTAGTAGAATCAACATTACTAATAAAAAAAGAAAAAAAACAATCAACGTTAAAGCTTATCGTGTTCTCAACATGATAGATCTCAATACACACTCTCGTCCTTAATAGAAAATATAAGTGATCGCATTATAATATATAATAAAGGAACTTTAAATAATATTTAGAATTGAAATAATATACATACAAAGTTATAAAATTTTCTATCAGTACTTTTAGTTTAATTTTTGTTAATTTTTTCTTTAGTATATCAGATATGAAGTCAGTTTTTAGTACAAACATATGCAAAGAAAAAAAAAATAATCAACATGTATTAACACTTCTAAATTAAGTTATTATTATATTATATTTTTTAATGAAAATTGAGCTCCAAATATTATTTTGTACAATTTTAAAAATATAAAATTTAAATTAATTGTAAATTACTAAAACAGTTAATAAATTTTGTAAAACACCAACTTCAAAATATAATACATATTTATCGTTATATATTAGGCAATTATGTTGTGAAAATGAAATAAACGTTAGTAAAACAAATAATATAAAATACTTTCAATGTTATAAAGAATATAATGTATAAACATTTATAACATTCAGAGACTAAAATTAATGAACATCATTAATTAGTATTATATTCTTCATATGCTAAATTGCTAATGAGGTAGTTGATGGGGTTTTAATTAAATAATTGTAATTTGATATTATTAATGTGGTAGTTGATCAATTTTTTAATTTTATTTCTAAGTAGTGTGGTTGATATTTTTTTCATCCACACATAATATATATGTCTATGCTAATAAACACATATAATTATTTTTTTTTTAATGAATCAAGTATGTTTCATAATAAACATAACTTGCAGTTCATTCTAATTGCTTAATTAAATATATTTATATATAAAGTGTAAACATTTGCATAATTGTATTAATTACCATTTTTTAACATAATATTAATTAATCTTTTAAGGTTATAAAATGTGGAGATGCATGTTTAAGATTAGGGTTGGGTATCCGATCCAATTCAATATTTTTCTACTCATTCGATTCAAACCAATTAGTAATTAGATTTGGAAAATCATCATTCTCAAAATCTAATATAATCCAATCTAATTATTAATTGTATCTAATTTTTTAGAGTGATCTGGATCACACTATGAGAACTTTCAGCTAAAAAGCTAATTGTATAGCCAAGGATATACAAAGTCAAAATACGAGTCACTATACAAATAAAGTGACTTTTATAAGACCGTCTTCCAAGGTAGAAATATGCAAATATTAACTTAAAAATATGTAATTGCACACTTAATTTTTAATATTAACCTAAAAATATGAAGAAAAATACGTAAAAATTAAATATTACTCTTTATTTATATTTAATACTCCATAAAATATTATTGTTACAAGTATAATTCAATTAAAATTTTGAGATTAGTAAAACAACAACATTACCAAATAATAAAATAAAACAAAATATTATGATAATAAATATAAAACAACCAAATGTTACAAATTCAACAATAATAATAGAAAAAATACTAAAAATATAATTTAAATATATAATTTTTTTATTATACATAGATAAATGTAAATAATTATTTTTAATATATAAATGTAATTAGGTTGGATTAGTCTTTAATTAGATTTTGAGAATGATATCTAATAACCGATTCAATCCAATCCAATCTAATTAAAATTAAATATTTAATTTTTTATAATTAGATTAGATAAATTGCTTTGATTGAATTGAATTATCCACCCCTATTTAAGATTATATAATTAGGTAATATATATTATGATTATAGTGACTAACGCTTTTAATTTTAATATATTAATATACGTAAGCTCATTTTACTTCTGTTAAAAAAATCATTTTATTAATAATAAAATTATAAAAGTGCATAATTATTATGAATTATAAATAATATATAGTCTATATTTATATGTATATATGCAGAAACTTGTTTAATTCAAGTTTGACTTTTCAACAAGCTGAGAATGGTAAACGTGTTTTATAAGTTATTATATGATACGGATGAAAAATGTGACTTTAATTAATTGTGTTGCAAAATATATTTTAAAATTTGCCGCATAATAAACTTTGTCTTTCTTTTTCTGTCAATAATTAATAATTTGTATTAATATAATTTTATAATATTTTGTTAAATGAATAATTTATAACATAAATATTTAAATTTAACTCTGAATTGTAAATAAATATTTAAGTTTAATTTTTAGTAGTAATAATATTTAAGTTATAATTTTAGAACTTCTGTAAATAATAGCTATTAAGAAGTGTTAAGTAAATTTTCACGTGATAATTTCTGATTGGTATAAGTCATTAATTTTTTTTTTTTTTTAAAATAAATTAGTTTAATTATACCAATATAAGAAAATGATATGTGGATAATGACTTAACACTTAACGTTCAGGTACGTACAGAGTTTTAGAAATATAACTAAGTATTATTACCGCTAAAAATTAAACTTAATTATTTATTTACAACTAAAAATTAAACTTAAGTATTTATGCCGTAAATTTCTCTTTAAAATATTGATTTATTTTTTGTGTTAAATTTAAACAGAATTTTGAGTACCTTTTATTAGTAATTTATTTATAATTATTATATATATTGAGATATGATTTTGTCCCGTTATTGTACTTTCACGGATTGTAATCTGTGATGTACGTCAGCCGTCAGATGAGGGTGTTATTTGATCTGACGACTGAGATTGATCTAGGGATAATTAGGGTTAAAAAATAGAAACGTACCCTGACACTCATTTAATGTACCCTGAGACCCATCTAATGTACCGCGGAATACATTCCGTAAAAGTACATCACGGAAAAAAATGGTATCCCTACATATATTATGTAATCATTAGTGCACATTTTTAATATATATGGGAAATTAGTTATCTCCTAAACGCTAGGTTGATTTATTATAATATATATATTTTTGATAGAGCAGGTTTTATAATACTTGATTTGTTTTTTAATTTTTTTTTTACATGTATATATAAAAGAGATGGAGTACTATATATATAATAATATTATCCTCTTGAGCATCGATCTTTGATCGAGTCCCACCAATGGACAAATCATTTAATGTTACACCAATAAGAAAAATTAAACATGCACTTATTAATCTCCATCAATATTCCAGTTGTCTTTATTTAATTATTAAACACAATGTACTATTTTAATTAATTATAAATATTATTTTATAAAACTTTTCCATGTGCTTAGACCATCTCGAATGAAAATTTTAAAATTTGTGCTAAATTTGACACAAAAAATAAGTTTGCGCTATATATAATCTACTAACAATTGTGCTAGCTCCAATGCACAAAATGTAAAATAAAGAATAAATAATTAATTATATTTATAGTCATTTCATATTTTATTGAGAATATATATATAAAATTTATTATTTTTATTCTTTTATTATTAAATAATGATAATATGGTAAATAAAGTATAGTAAAAGTCATGAATCACAATAATTAGTGACATTACAGTAAATAAAAAAATTATATTTATTGTGGACTAATTTTGGCACAATACTATATCTTGTGCCAAATTTAGTACAATATTTAGCATGTATCAAATTTAATACACTTTTTAAAACATTATTGAAGTATAATTTTTTTTAAGTGTACTAAAATATAGCAATACACCACCTTTTTGATACTCCATATTGGAGATGCTCTTAGAGAGTAATTAACATGAGTTCTCTTATCATACTTTATTTTTTAAAAATTTTATTTACATTTAATTTTTTTTTTGAAAATGCATTTTAAATTTTTTTCTTCCAATTTATATTTATAAAAAAATATACCTATTAAATAAAAATAAATTATATTTTACATATTATGATAAAAAAATTATATAAAATTTTCTTTAAAAAAAATATACACGATTCAAAAAAAAAAAAAAAAAAAAATCAAATAAGTATTGAAATTAACACAAAATAATGTGAGAAATTTTTTTTAAAAAAATATTAAAAGTAATTTTTAAAAATTATTTACTTTTTTTTAACAATAGAATGTATATTTACCATTTGATAGGGTACAAATAAAATTCTTTTTTTTATTCGTTAACTATATGCTAATACTCAATATTACCTATAATGCACGATAGGATAATTATTCACAAATCACAATATATATGTATACAGGTTCTGTCCAAGCAGTTTGTATGGGGACCTTGGCTGAAATTTAAAATTTGACTTTTTATTGAAAGAAAATTATTAATCACTACTTTGTAAATTCAGTTTTTATTTTATTTATTTATTTATTTTTTTTAAAAAAAACTTCATAAACAAAATTCTGTATTGAAACTATAAGTTTTTATCAATTTTTTAAGTACATGTTTACTGTTACTATTAATTTTTTAATACTTTACAAAAATTTTACATCTATATATATTTTTCTATTTTAAATAAATATTATGTTTTTAATTAAATTTTGATAGAGCACATGCACTTAGAATTAGATATATGTTTGAAATTATTTATTTATTCATTAAAAATAAAAAATATATATTTATAGTGTATTGATGAAGAAGTTATTATATATAGTCAATAAGAGACTATACAAAACCCTACCAAACTCAACTCAACCCAACCTACCACTATCCTAAAACTTTACAATATATATAAAAAGAGATCCTATATAAACATACACACATATATATATATATATATATGCTTTTTCTACAAACCTACACGTGAAATATTGATCACTTACACTTCTCTTTTAAAAATATATCATTTACGTATATATTATATTACTTTTACATGTACTTTTTTTTTTTTGCTTGAAATTAAAAAAATTATACATACGTACAAGTTTACATAAAAGAAAATTATACAAATATAGGATATATATATTTAGGTTTTTTATTTTTTTTTTTATTTTTACATAATTCTAAATAGAAATTACTATTGTAACTAACAGAACAATTTAAATCGCAACTAAAAATTATATTTCAACTCACATAGAAACTATCGATGAAACCACTTTAGAAACTCAAATTGTAAAATTTAAAAAATATTAAAATAGTAGTATAAATAATATTTCCCATATATATTTATAGGAAGGAGATAGGAGATGGGCATGTTCAAATAATGTTCATTAAAAAGCCAATAAAAATTAAATGGTTTTTATTTTTAATACATTGATATAATATAGATAGAGCACGTGTTTAATGATTATCATCCTAAATTGACTCATTTTTTTAGGTTGGTGGCCCGGCCTCTCACTTTCTCTTTAATTCTTTTAAAATAATAACAGTATTAATTATTATTATTATTATTATTAATAATATTAAATGGCCTTCGTCGTGTCTTCCTAGTTGTATCCAAGTTATAAGAAATAACTAAACAGAACAGATAAATATAATTATTACTCCTTCTTTATTTTCTAACTTAATTAAGTGTCAATTAAATAATTATTTGGTCAAGAATATCGACTAACATAGCTAAATTTTATAAATAATTATATTTATCCTTTTCCACTGAGTTATAAGAGTTTTGTTTGAGTTTGGCCAGTCTTATTAGCTCACTACTACTAATTAATTAATTAATTAAATTAATCAAGTTATATTCTTATCAATCATTATTATGTTTTATAATTGCTACCAAATGTCAGCATAAGACGTAACAAAGCAAGACTTATTCTATACTTGTAATTTTTTAATTTTAAAAAATAATTATTTTATAATTAATTAAATAATAAAAGCTACCAAATTTCATCAAAATATATATGATTTTTTTCCCTTTTAAATTAAGTATAGTTGATGCCTTTGTTAATATATATGTGATATAGTATAGCCTATAAATTAGATGGGTTAGGTTATAGTAGAATTTTAATATATGGATAATATATTCAAATTCAAAATTTAGCTCTATGGGATTTATTTGGAGGAATAAAAATTATACCGTAGACTAACTAAAAAAATAATAATGCTTGACAAAAAATAAAAAATCTATACAAATTATTATAGCTTACGTACCTTCAAACAAAAATTTTAATAACATTTAATAAATTTATTTAATTTTGTTGGACTTAATTATTGTTATTTAAATATATTTGTAAGGAACTTTTCTATGATTTTCTTGTACAATGAATTTATCATATATTTTGAGTGAAGAAAAGGTCCCTCTTAGTCTTTTACTGAAAATATAATTTTTAAACTCATACTTGTGTACGTGTGATATTATTAGCCTTTTATTTTAGAAAAATAATTATTTAAACCTCATATATTTTGCATATAGTTAAAAATTTCAGTTTTGCCCCCAAATAATTAAAATGATTTCAAATAATATATGTATATATAAAAGCTGGCAATTTTATATTTGGACGCCATTAAATTTGGCTAAAAGAGAATATATATTTGTATATATATTTTATGAACTAAAAAAACGAAAAAACTTAATTATATAGTAACTAAAGTTGTTAACTACTCTTTAATCAGAAAAAAAAAAGTTGTTAACTACTCATAATTTTGGTGATATTTTTTCTTTGCAAAAAAAATATAATTTTTGTGATTGAACTTATATATATGATTATGATAGCTAAATTATTTTGCTACTACAATTTTATAAAAAATATATAATTAATTACTATAAATTATATTTATTAGCTAAAAATTATTCTTAACATTAATTCCAACAAAGATTAAAGTAATTTCTTTCTTTTAAGTAGAAAAGTAATAAAAACATAGAAATATTTACAGTTTTTTTTTCTCCCATTTCCTAAGAACTTATGTATATATAAATTAATTAACTTGTGTTTAATTATGCAATGCGTGCAAGGTAAATTAATATTTTTAGTCGTAAGTAGTGATTAATGTAGAAATTTTTGTGAAAGAGGTTATTAATTAGTTCAGTTGACCTTCTTTAACTTATGATTAATATAATTATAATTGGTCTTAGGTTCTACTTTTCTTTTGTAGTCCTCATTTTTATTTGCACGTAAAGTAATTTATAATTAATTGAATACTTCTTTCCAAATTGATGATAATATATTCATAATCAACTGGCAAGCTTGCTTTGTCCATTTTAGCATACTTATATATATAGATTTCAGAATATATCTGATATTTTAATAAAAAAAAAGAAAATAATAATAATACAGTAGTAATAATTAGAATAATAATAAAAGAGCACGCATTTCAAAAAAATAAAATAATAAAAGAGGTTATCTTGTATTTTTTTTTATCTCGGTATCATTATTAATTATAAATAGTGAAACATAAAACAAAACAAATTACATAACATGCTGTAGCAAAAAAAACATTACGAGAACAATTAAATGTTGTACAAAAACAAATTGATCAGTACGAATTATTGCGTATTAATTAACTCAGCTACCAAGAATCAAGAAAGAAAATTACAATTTTTCTAAAAATAAATAAATAAGTAAATATTACTATTACACTGTCGAAGACCAATTATACCAATTTATTTTAATAAATAATTTTAACTTCTCAGAAAATCGAAAACAAACTACTCCATTATCATGGAAAGCATATCTAAGCTAGAAATTATAAGGTCAAATGGTATAAATGAATATCGTTGCTTGCTACTTTTTTTTTTTTGTCAAATGGTATAAATTATATACTACCATAAATATGGTAACATCTGTAAATCTTAATTTTCAGTATGAATGAACCTAATTATTTTTTGTAGTTCGTAAAAAGTCTACAACTACAACAGTTTGACTTCTGTTTGTACTTGTTTTAATTTCAAAGAACAAACTTTACACCTACCACGCACCATAGTCTTATTAGTCAATAAGATTAACCCTTTTGAGACTTATGAGGGTTTAGTAATTAGTATAATTGAAGTATTATCACTATAATTAAATATGAAAAATTACTAATTATCAAAGAAAATTATCAATGTCAAATACAAATGCCTATCATAGCTAAATAGTATTGAGTTATACATATTGAAATTTAATATAATCGTTTTTTTTAAATGGAACTTTAATATAATTGTTTTAGATGTAATTATTTTTTTTAATTTTTTTTTTGTATTGTTATAAAATTTTACACAAAAATTCTTATAGTAATTAACGGAGCAACCTAAATCGCAATTAAAATATGTATAGCAACCCACGTAGAAACCATTAGAGAAATTAATACTGGAGCAACTCAAACCGTAAATTAAAAAGTAAAATATGGGTTAATTTTTTAGGAAATTTACATGGTATACTAATTTTTGCTCTTTCTTTACAAAAATACTGTCAAGCGGAATTTTTTACTTTCTTACTGTATTTTTTTATAAGTTTCATACTGTAGTATACTGTTTAAAGTTTCACTAGTATTCTACTGGTGTTTTTTAGTTATTTTACTGTTGTTTTGAGTTGTTCTGCTTTGTGTTTTACTGGTGTTTTATAAAAACACAGTATTTTTGAAAAAAAATCCGTGTGACAGTATTTTTATAAAAATTCACTTAAATTACAGTATTTTTGTAAATTTCTCTAATTTTTTTTAGAAAGAAAGTAATTAAGCTTAATTAAGCCCAAACACAAAATTGTTGAAAAATGAAACACTTTTAGCACGTACGTGGAAACTACGTGACACGTGTAGCCCCACTACGCAGCCATATAGTATAGAGAATTGGTGAGCCGTCACATCTTTTTTTGTTTAATTTTATTAATAAAACATCAACTCACTCTTTTCATCTTTCCCTCCTATATAAATACACCTCTCTCATTCTCCATTTTCCGAATCACCTCAATCTAAAATCTCTCTCTTCTCTCTTTTCTCTAACTATAATAATATCAACAACAAATCTATACATTTCAAAACGACAAACAAATCCTAAAAACGACAATGATTTCCTTAAGCTCAACCGCCATCCAAACCAAGTCTCCTCTTACAAATCTCCACTCTTTTTCCAAAACGACACCGTTTCTTCCTCCTCTGATCAAAACCCACAAACCCAAGACCCCTAACTCCACCACCACCACCACCACCACCACTCTCCGAGCTCAGGCCATGGAGTCTTCTCAGCCATACGAGCCATCCACCCAAACCAACCAACCCTTTTTCAATCACAACCCAACTTCCCTCAAAATCGCCGTAATTGGGTTCGGAAACTTCGGTCAGTTTCTAGCTAAAGCTTTCGTCAGACAAGGCCACACCGTCTTAGCTCATTCTCGCTCCGATTACTCAGCCACCGCTCAAAAGCTCGGAGTCTCCTTCTTCAGTGACCCAGATGATCTCTGCGAACAACACCCTGAAGTAGTCGTACTCTGTACTTCGATTTTATCAACTGAAAAAGTAATCAAAACGATACCGTTTCAGAGGCTCCGCCGCAACACACTCGTCGTCGATGTTCTCTCCGTTAAGGAATTCCCAAGAGATCTTCTCCTCAGTTACTTACCACCCGAATTCGATATCCTCTGTACTCACCCAATGTTCGGACCCCAAAGCGGTAAATTCTCCTGGGTCGGGTTACCCTTTGTCTTCGATCGGGTTCGAATCGGGTCGGGTGACTACCGTACCGATCGGTGCGATGAATTTTTGGGGATTTTCGCCAGAGAAGGGTGTCGTATGGTGGAGATGTCTTGCGCCGAACACGATAAATTCGCTGCCGGATCTCAATTCGTAACCCACACCATGGGTCGGGTTCTGGAACGGTTCAGATTGGAATCTTCGCCGATTAACACCAAGGGTTACGAGACTCTGTTGAATCTTGTTCATAACACGGCTGGTGATAGCTTTGATTTGTACTATGGTTTGTTTATGTATAACAAGAACGCTATGGAGCAATTAGAGAGGTTGGATATGGCGTTCGAGGGTTTGAAGAAGGAGCTATTTGGGAATCTTCATGAAGTTTGTAGAAAACAATTGTTTGGTCATACAGAGGGTATAACTGAAAGTATCACCCAATCAGAGAATAAGATTCCCAAGTTTCTTCCTCCGAGTCCTAGTAAGAGCAATAACAGCATTGATCAATTGAGTCAAGTGAGTAAGGTGAGTAAAGTCCATAGCAATGGAGTTTCAAATAGCTCTGCTAAAAATGGGTCTCTGAAACTTTCTACTGAGACTATCAGATGAAGAAGACGAAGAAGAAAATATTATTTTTTTATTTTTTTTATTTCTCTTTTTTGTCCCTTGCTTTAATTTAGAGGGTCTTTATTATAAAAATAATAAAATAGAGGGACTCTTCTGAAAATAGTATAAATATGGTTTTGGACAGGTAGTGGGACACAATTAGGGAAAGAGATATTTGGGATTTACATGTTAATGTGTTATGGAATGTAAAGAAAATATTATTAATAAAAGACCACATAATATAATGTGGAGTTGTGGACATTTCTAATTAATAATATTTTACTAATGATGATTTTTTTTTTACTAATTAATTTCATAGTGATACTTATTCAGTATTAGTTGGAATTTTGTACAAACTTGACCAAATTCAAAAAGCTTAAATACATGAATTTGTTGAATTTGAAAGAAGGACCACCTTTCACCTAACCATTAGTTTTGGAAAATTTCAAACATCTCAAAAGTCTTCCAAAGTCTTTGTTATTTGAACAAATAAAGCCTTCCTTTTCTTCTAACTCTTTCTTCTTTTTTATTTTATTTTCATAAATGTAAAAGTTTCAAGCATATTTTTATAGTGTCCACTCTCCCAAATTGTGCTTAAAATATTTGGCATTAGAATATAATGAAGCTTTTTTTTAATAAATGTATCATGTGCTTTGTCCTATTATTTTTGTTGTGGGGATTCTATTGGGATTTCATAGAGCATATAAGGGGCACCCAATGGTATATTCTACATCTCTGTTGTAAAATATAATAATATGTAATTTGGCTAATAATTGAAAGAAAATAATTAGATTTTTTTTTTAATGAATATAAAAGGTAGTCATTTTTGTTTTGGGTCATATTTGACTGATGGGTTAATTGACAAAAATGGTTCTTGGAGTATCCAA